>NC_057759.1:2351914-2489986 GCF_004010195.1 Chiloscyllium plagiosum
TAAGGTGGGGGGAGGGGAAATGAGGAAACTGGTGAAGTCCGTGTTGCAGGTAGGTGGTGCTTTTTTTTTGAAAGCTTGGAGTTTTTTTTTGTGAGAGCCTTTTTTGTGTAAGATGGCGGATTTGTTGTCTCTTCAGATGACAGTTGTTTCTCCCTTCTCTGTCCAATTTCTCCCGTCTTTATACCTATGCTGATAAATTAATTTCTTCACAACTGGATCGCTCCAAGGCTGTCAACACTATCAGATTTGAGTTTAATTGGTGTTCAGTCTCGAAGTGCTTGATTTAAATTATTTCGCTAAGTTTGGAAAGACTTGCTGTGGTAAAATTGTGCTCGGTTGTTTGATCACAGAACAGAGAACACTGCAGCATAGTACTGGCTCCTTCGGCCCTTGATGTTGTGCCAACCTTTTATCCTACTCTAAGATCAAACTAGTTTCATACCCTGCATACTACTAACGTCCATGCGCCAATCCAACGCTCGTTCATATGTACATAATGTATCTGATCGTACTATAACTGTGGGCAGTGCACTCAATGCACCCAATACTCCCTGTGTAAACAAACTACCACTGAAATCTCCCCAAACCTTTCTCCAATCACCTTAAAATTATGCCCCCCTCGTGACAGCCGTTTACACCCTCGGAATACCTCTCTGGCTATCTGCTTTATCTATGCCTCTCATCATCGTATATGCCTCTATCAAGTCAACTCTCAACCTTGGTCGCTCCAATGAGAAAATCCCTAGCTTCCTCAGACTTTCTTCATAAGACATGCCCTACAGTCCAGGCAGCATCCTGGTAAATCTCGTCTGCACTATTTTTAAAGCTTCCATATCATTCCATACCAGAACTGAAGACAATATTCCAAGTTTGGTCTAACTAGGACTCTATAGAGCTGCAGCATAGCGTCGCGGCTCTTAAACTTAATCCGCTTACTAATGAAAGCCAACACACCATATGCTTTCTTAACAACCCTACTAACTTGGGTGGAAACTTGGAGGAATCCATGGCTGTGGACTGTAACGTCCATCTGTTCCTCTGCACTGCCAAGAAAATACCCTTAACCTTGTAATCTGAATTCAAAGTCTAACTTCCAAAATAAAGCACGTCATAATTTTCCGGTTAGAATTCGATCTGCTATTCTCAGTCCAGCTCTGTTTTTCCAGCACCCCACTCTCGACATATGTGAATCATATAATCATGAAATTTTCCAGTTAACAAGAAGGCCATTTATGTTTATATCAGCTCCTGAAATAGCCACCCAGATTGTTCCACACTCCAGATTTTTCTTCATTAGCCTCTATCATCATTAATTTCAAGTAAATATTCAGCTCTCTTTTCATAACTCATATGGAATGCATCTCTAGCACTCTCCCAGGCAGCGCATTATAAGCTCTAACAACTATCAGGGATGAACATTCTCCCCATCCCATTACTAGCTCTCTTGCTGACAGTCATGAAATTGTGATTCCTAGTAGGTAAAATACCAACTACTGGAAACAGAGCATGCGTCTTCACCTTGTCAGAAATCTGCACGATTTTGAAAACCTCTATACCATCACCTCTGAATCTTCTCTGCTCCAAAGAGAACCAGTACGATTTCACTAATATTTCGTTGTCTGTAAAATTATTCATTCCTCCTTTCATTCCAGTAAATTTTCCTGAAACTTTCTCCAGAGCTCGAAGACCTTTACTTAAATAAGTCGCCCAGAACTGAACGCAATACACAAATAAAAATGGTCTGGATAATGATTTATAGAGGTGAAGCATCACTTCCTTGCTTTTATACTCAATGCTTCTATTTGTAACCCAAGGAGCCTATAAACTTTCTGAGTAAAAGTTTCAACTTGTCTGGCCATCTTCAGAAATGGTATGCATGAACACCGACTTCCTGCTGCTCCAGTACTCCTCTCAATGATACATTGAGGCTGCATTATTTCCCTGTGTTTTTGTTCGCAAAATGAAATGACGACTTGGCCAATTTGTCAATCTCCCTGTCAATGTACTCAACATCATCGTCACAATTCATTATTCCCCGGGGTTGTTTCAACTGAAACTTAGAGATTTTATCCTCAACACCCATCTGTAAATCGTTTAGATAACAAATGTAGTTATCTAATACACTTTTACCTGAATGTATCTGTATTTCCTATGTGTCCCTGTTAGCTTCTGCTTTGTAGATTGAGTGTCAATATAAATCCGCACATGTCAGTTTCAGCTTTGTAAATGTGTGAGTGTAGTTATTTATCTATGCCTGCATGTTTCTGCTGTATGAACATATCAGCATGCTTATCAATCTGTACTTGTCAATTTCCACTTAGTGATTATGTTTGTGTAATGCTCAGTTTCTAGCTGCCAGTTTCTGCTATGTTAGTATGTTAATTTAGTGATCTGCTGTCCTTGTCAGTTTCAGCTATGGCAATGTGTGTAATTGCCATTTTTCCCTTTCAGCTTCTGCTATGTGAACATATGAACTTAGTTAATTGATTTTTGTTATCTATATCTGTCAATTTCTGAGATGTGAACGTGTTAGTATCATAAAACTTTCCCTGTCAGTTATTGTAATTTGACAATGTGACTACAGTTATCAAACTGTATCGGTCAGTTCCTGCTCTGAGAATATGCCAGTATAGTTATCAATATCTGCCTGTCAGTTTCTGAAAATATCAATATGAGTTTAGTTAGCAATCTGTATCCATTAGTGTCACGTGAATGTGTGAATGTAAATGTCCGTCTCAGTTACTGCCATGTGAATGCATGAATGTATTCATCATCCTATACATCTTAGTTTTTCCTTTGTAAATGTATAAGTGTAGTTATCTATCATTTTCTAATCTGTATCTGACATTTTCTGCTTTGTGCGCATGTGAGAAAAGGCATCAATCTCCACCTCTCAGTTTCTGCCTCTTCAGTATGTCAACATACTTATCCAGTTGTACCTGTCAGTTTCTGCTTGTTGAATGTGTGAATGCAGTTATTATTACGTATCTATGAGATGCTTATCTGTTAAAATGAGCAGTGTTATCAGACTGTAACTTCAATGTATGCACAGTGAAACTGGGAGTGTACTTACCATTTTGCTCCTGTCAGTTTTAGCTTTGTGAATGAGTGTGTAGTTAGTTATCTGTCCCTGATAGTTACTGAAATACGAATGTGTGACTGAAGTTACCAGAAACTAACAGACAGAGTCGAATAACTATAGTCATATATTTGCACCGCTGTAACTGTATTGCCAACATTTATTTATGTGCTTCTGCAATGTAAAATAGTGGGTGTAGTGATAAGTCTGTTCTCACCAATTTCTCCTTTTGTGCATCAAAATTGATTATTTCTCTGGAAGCCGTAACATTTTCTGTGACTGTGTACTTATTACTGGGATGTTGATAATAAGTCTTAATCTCTTCTACGTTTCGTGATGTACAACCTGACTATGGGGTAAGTGGGTTGGGAGGCGGGGAGGACAGGATACAGAGTAATGACAGGCAGAGTCGTGGCAAACCTCTTCTCTACGCTCTCCGTCATCGTTCCTGGGATGAGGCGGAGGATCGGGAAGTGGAAGAGATGCGGTGGAGGGCATCGTCGACCACGTCGGGGGGGAAATTGCGGTCCTTGAAGAAGGAAGTGGAGGGCTTTGAGTCCTTCGTGATGGGGATGGAGGTGTACAGGGACTGGCTGTCCATGGTGAAAATAAGGCGTTGGGGACCGGGGAAGCGAAAATCATGGAGCAGGTGGAGGGCATGCGTGCTGTCCCGAACGTAGGTGGTGAGTTCTTGGACTAAGGTGGACAGGACCGTGTCGAGGTATGCAGAGATGAGTTCGGTGGGGCAGGAGCAGGCGGAGACAATGGGTCGGCCGGGGCAGTCAGGTTTGTGGATTTTGGGCAGGAGGTAGAAGCGGGAGGTGCGGGGTTGACGGACTATGAGGTTGGAGGCGGTGGATGGGAGATCACCCGAGGTGATCAGGTTATGGACGGTCAATCTGTACTTGTCAATTTCCACTTAGTGATTATGTTTGTGTAATTATTAGTTTATAGCTGCCAGTTTCTGCTATGTTAGTATGTGAATTTAGTGATCTGCTGTCCCTGTCAGTTTCAGCTATGACAATGTGTGTAATTGCCATTTTTCCCTTTCAGCTTCTGCTATGTGAACATATGAACTTAGTTAATTGATTTTTGTTATCTATATCTGTCAATTTCTGAGATGTGAACGTGTTAGTATCATAAAACTTTCCCTGTCAGTTATTGTAATTTGACAATGTGACTACAGTTATCAAACTGTATCGGTCAGTTCCTGCTCTGAGAATATGCCAGTATAGTTATCAATATCTGCCTGTCAGTTTCTGAAAATATCAATATGAGTTTAGTTAGCAATCTGTATCCATTAGTGTCACGTGAATGTGTGAATGTAAATGTCCGTCTCAGTTACTGCCATGTGAATGCATGAATGTATTCATCATCCTATACATCTTAGTTTTTCCTTTGTAAATGTATAAGTGTAGTTATCTATCATTTTCTAATCTGTATCTGACATTTTCTGCTTTGTGCGCATGTGAGAAAAGGCATCAATCTCCACCTCTCAGTTTCTGCCTCTTCAGTATGTCAACATACTTATCCAGTTGTACCTGTCAGTTTCTGCTTGTTGAATGTGTGAATGCAGTTATTATTACGTATCTATGAGATGCTTATCTGTTAAAATGAGCAGTGTTATCAGACTGTAACTTCAATGTATGCACGGTGAAACTGGGAGTGTACTTACCATTTTGCTCCTGTCAGTTTTAGCTTTGTGAATGAGTGTGTAGTTAGTTATCTGTCCCTGATAGTTACTGAAATACGAATGTGTGACTGAAGTTACCAGAAACTAACAGACAGAGTCGAATAACTATAGTCATATATTTGCACCGCTGTAACTGTATTGCCAACATTTATTTATGTGCTTCTGCAATGTAAAATAGTGGGTGTAGTGATAAGTCTGTTCTCACCAATTTCTCCTTTTGTGCATCAAAATTGATTATTTCTCTGGAAGCCGTAACATTTTCTGTGACTGTGTACTTATTACTGGGATGTTGATAATAAGTCTTAATCTCTTCTACGTTTCGTGATGTACAACCTGACTATGGGGTAAGTGGGTTGGGAGGCGGGGAGGACAGGATACAGAGTAATGACAGGCAGAGTCGTGGCAAACCTCTTCTCTACGCTCTCCGTCATCGTTCCTGGGATGAGTTGAGGAGAATTGAACACAATACTCTATGTGGCCTAAACAAAGCATTTTAAAGGTGCAACGTGATATCCTGACTCTTGTGCTCATTTCCCTTAAAAATAAGGGCAAGCATGCCATACGCCTTCATCACCAACTTTTGTACTTCTGTGACCACTTTCGGTGAGCTCTGGACTGGAACTCCAATGCTGTACATTTGTGCTATTCAGGGCCTTGTCTTATATTGTACATTTTCCTTTAACATTTGATCTCCAAAATTGCAGCACCACGCATTTACCCGGATTAAACTCCATCTGCCCTTTCTCCGCCAGAATCTGCAAATGATCTCGGTCCCACTGTATGCTTTGACAAAATCTGCATGATTTACAAATCCACCGAACTTTGTATTATCTGCAAACTTTCTAAACCAACAATCGACATTTTCATGCAAGTCATTCATATATATATCACAAATAGCAGATGTCCTTGTGGGATGCCATGGAATTCCAGTCTGAAAAACAACATTTCACCACTACTCTCTGCTTTCTATGTGCAAGCCAATCTGAATCCATGTGGCCAGATCACCCGTGGATCCCATGCATCTTAATCTTCTGGATGAGTCTGTCATGACAGAACTTGTCGAAAGCCTTAACAAAATCCAAGTAGCCAACATCCACTGCTCTAGCCTCATCTATCACTTGTCATCTCCTAGAAAAAAATCAATCAAGTTAGTAATAACGTGCCATGATCACTGTCCTTAATTTGACCATGCTTTTCCAAATCCATGTAAACCTTATTACTAAGAACTCTCTCCGTTACCTTCCCAAATGATAGTGTAAGACTCACCGATCTATAGTTTCCTGGATTATCCCTATTTCCGTACTTGAACAGAGGAACGTCATTAGCTACTCACCAGTACTCCAGGACCTCTCTAATAACTAAAGAGGATAATAATATCTTGGTCAATGGCCCAGCAGATTCCTTTCTTCCCTCTCTCATTAACGTGTAGTAGATACGTTGACTTAACCACCTTAATAGTCTTCAAGAGACCCAACACCACTTCTGTTTTGATCTCAAAATACCATAGCATATCAACCTACCGCACACAAATCCTACTATCCTCTATATCCTTCTTCTGTGTGAATAATGGTACAAAGTACACATTTATGATACCACATACGTCCTCTGCCGTCAAGCATAAGATCCCTTCATTGTACTCGAATGTTCCTACCTTCTCGCTGGTTATCCTTTTTTATTATATATGTATAGAAAGTCTTGGCATTCTCTTTAAACGTATTGCCAAGGTCATTTCATGGCTCCTTCTTGCTCTCTTATTCCCTGCTTGAGTTCTTTCCTACTTTCTTTATATTCCTCACAGGCCCTGTCGCATTATGGTGTCCTAAACTTTAAATATGCTTCTTTTTTCCATTTGATGAAATTCATAACCTCCCTCTTTACCCAAGGGTCTCTTACCTTGCCATGTTTGTCCTTCTTCCTTACTAGAATATGCCAGTCCTGAACACTCATGAGCACGTCTGCAATCAATTCCCACATGTCAAATTTGAACTCGCCTGATAACACCAACTCCCAATTATCGCTCCTTAGCTCCTGCCTAATGCTGACTTTATTTGCGCCCTCAATTTAACACCTTCTGTCAAGGTCATGACTTATGTTTTTCATAGCTAGCTTAAAACGTTAGTTCAGTCTTTCCAAAATGCTGTCCCACTTCAATGTCAGTCACCTGGCCTGGTTCATTAGACAGTACAAGGTTCAGTCTGGCCCTTCTCCAGTTGGACTATCCACATATTGTTTCATGAAACCTACTTGGAGGCACTCAACAAGTGCTGAGCCATCGAAGATTATTACTCTAAGGGAAGTCGAGTCAAAGTAGGGGAAATTAAAGTCATCCAATATAACAACTCTTTTATTGCATCTTTCCATAATCTGCCTACATATTTGTTGTTCAATGCCCCACATGCTGTTTGGGGGTGGGGGGAGGAGGGGCGTGGCTATTGCATAATCCTATCAGAGTGATTGCACCCATCTCATGTCTTCACTGTGCCCATATTGCCTCGGTAGATTGCCCTCCAGTATGGACTCTCTGGCATGCAGATATAGGATTCTCTCTGATTAATAATTAGCAACTGGGTGGCACGGTGGCACAGTGGTTAGCACTGCTGCCTCACAGCAGGGGTGTGTGCGTGGCTATTGCATAATCCTATCAGAGTGATTGCACCCATCTCATGTCTTCACTGTGCCCATATTGCCTCGGTATATTGCCCTACAGTATGGACTCTCTGTCATGCAGATAAAGGATTCTCTCTGATTAATAATTAGCAACTGACTACTTTTTAACCAAGAAAATCTATATTCATGCCGTTTGTAAGCTGATTCGCTGTGCATACGTCAACACCATTGTAGCCCCAATTTCCTTTAAGATCACCACTTAATAATCCCTTTCCCTGGTTATTCATGTCTCTTTCATTCTGTCCAAAGGAAATGTCCCTGCTTTTGTGGCCAACTTATCCTGAACAACGGACGATCATTGCACCCGTTTCTTGGAACTTTGCACATTTGTATTTTCTCTCTTTATGATGTCTAAACGGAATGGATTATGTAGTCATATCGGTTTTGGGGTAGTGCATTGATTAGTGGAGAAGTGCCAGTTTATGTATGTATCCAATTTTTATTCTTTCATGGGGATCAACTGTCATTGGAAAGGCCAGCGTTACATGTTCCTTTTATTTCAGATAACCTCTTAACACGATATTACCAGTTGTCTAGAGTCACACATCATGTACAACAGATCAAAGTCACAAGGAATATTTCCAAACATTTCAGTGTCGGAACAGATTTTTTTCATCGTTTGCCATCTAACAGTTGGGTGATCTGTGCTAATTCGAAGGCATCATTATTCCAGGCGTCAGCAAAGTTTAAAGAGACTATGTTGGACATAGTTAATGCTGATTTCAGGTTTCAATTCAAGCCTCTGTAATTTGTTTTGAGTAGACGACATCTTTTTGAAAGATTATAATATGATTAGATACTTCATAATTTTGCCAGATTTTGCAATGTAAGAGAAGTATTGTTTAATGTGACGTTGCAACATGGAGCAACATTATGATGGGAGGGGATCTAATAGAAGTGACTAAGATCATGCGAGTCATGGATAGGTTGAATGCACTCTGTCTTTTCACCAGACTTGCAGAATCAAGGACTAGAGGACATCAGTTTAAGTTCAATGGTGAAAGAAGCACAGCGAAACTGAGGCCAAGTTTTTGAAAAGAGGGTGGTACACATATGGGATGAGCTGCTAGCAGAAGTGGTTTATGTGGGTACATTAACAACATTTGAAAGGTATTTAGACAAATACATGGGTTGAAAAGTTTAGAAGAATATGGTCCAAGTGCAGGGAAATTGAGTTAGCGTTGATGGACATTTTGATCGGCATGGAGCTGTTTTGCCGAAGGGCCTGTCTCTGTGCTGTTGGGCTCTATGACTCTATGGCTGATTCCCTGACATTTAGCAATCTGTATTAAGGCGCTCGGTTATATTCAGTGCACAATTATTTTCAAATTGTTGTATGAGTTTGAAATTCTCCAGCAATCTCTTTGGAAAAGTAACGTCAGATGATGTATTAGTTAAGTGTTGCAATGTATGTTAATTTAATCCACTTCACTTACTTAATGAGTATCAAGATTTAAAAAGGAAAGGCACATCCCTGCGGACTACCATTTGTCACAGTGCACTCAAACAGCCTGACAGACCGTTGTCACATAAACAAATATAGTTCATGGCTTGTCAAAATAGATCGTGTTGATGGAGTAAATTACACTGGAAGTTTTAGTACAAGAACAAAGTAAGCCCCGCCGCTAACTACTGATGATGTTATCATTTCAATATTTCAATTTTAAAATTTATTTTGCTTCACTTCATGAATGTTCGTTTCATGCTTTGATCTGTGCAAGCATAGTGTCTATGGTCACCATAAGAAGTTGGTGGTTTTACTGTCAGCTATATGCCGAAAGCAATCCAACAAAATTACGTAATAGTTTATATGGAGGCGACAGACTGCCCGGATAAAACAAGATTAGCTCTATTTCGCCACATCACCCTCGACTGATTGGAAAAGAAGTATATTTTAGCGAGGGTCTCGATTTCAAGAAGTGTAATGTAGAGAAACCACGATAGCCGACATGAAAGGCAACATCCAGCTGAGCAGCTTACACTTTTTAGAGTTATACAGTTTGAAACTGAAAGTAACTGGAGAATATACAAAAGGGGTTCTACTGAAACGGTTTTTTAGCAGTCGCAGGTTCAAAAAGGAGACATCACTGAAATCGAGTGTAACAAGCCCAAAGTCTTGGGCATCAGAAAGATGCCAGTAGCCACGTGAGATGCCCTTCAGTAACCATGAATTCACTACTCCTGCATTCTTGCCTGGGATGTGATGGTCCGTCTACAACAAACCTTTCTTGCCCATCCCGAATTGACTTCTGGAAATTTGTGTTGAGCGACATGATTGATTCACTGAATTCTGCCACATGTTCTTGTTACGTTCTTGGGATAAGGGCATCGTTGGACAAGCCAGCATTTGTTGTCAATCCTTAATTGCTCAGAGGGCACTTATGAGTCAACCATATTTGTGTCGGCCTGGAGTCACATGTAGGCCAGACCAGGTAAGGATGGCAGATTCCTTCCCTGAAGGATATAAGGTGACCAGATGATTTTCTTTTACTGAAAATCAGCAGTGGTCTCATGGTGGTCATTAGACTCTTACTTTCAAATTTAACTGAGTTCAAATTAGACAATTTGTTATGACAGGATTTGAACCCGGGATTCCATAGTATTTGCAGAATCTCCGGATTAACAGTCTAAGCGATAATACCACTCGGCCATTGCCTCCCAACCGACCCACAAAAATCTTCATAGGAAGGTCTCAATTTTCCAAAAGATTGGAATGCCAAGTTGGTTACGTGAATGAAATGAAATTCAGCAGATGTCATATATGGCTATCTGACTGTTGTTAATACATTGCTCCATCCCACCACCATCTCACCCCTCTCACCATCCACCTTCCGACCCATCTCCACGACATCCAAGAAACACTGTGTGACAACACTTCCCCAGATGGTATCATTCCAATGTTGGTCTACAAAATTTAATTGCACTCCAAGTCTTATTTAGTTTCGAGAACTTACATAGAGGCTCATTTGAAAAACTGGTGTCTTATTCAAAACTGTATATTGATTTCGATCCTTCCCTTGTATCTCTTGTGAATCTTGATGCTAAAACAGAAAGGAATGCAATTGGTGTCTTAGTGAGGATATGTTTCCTCTTCTGGGCACTTCGTAAAAGGTTAATTCTGAATGTAATGTTTCAATTTGTTTTTAGTCCGAGGTTTTCCAAACTGAATCAAGCTATGGTTATACTTCATGATACACTTCTTTATTCAACATGTTTACTTCAACAGACTTTATGGAATCTGTGGAGCCATGACTGCATACAAATATCAGGTAAAACATGGTCCAGGGGCTTTATTTATCTTTTATAAGAACAGCTGTTACAGTGAATAAAAATAAGAACGGCATTGGATTTACAGAAGGTCTACATTTGCGCACTTTTCTGGCATTAATATGAACGTGTATGGATATCTGAGTGGCTTTGAGAATCTGAAAATGAAACCATTATAGTAAAGCAAAGCAGGAAACATAAGTTAACATTCCTATCATACGCTCTAAGGTGGTGAAGCGCCTTGTTGCTCCTCTGGCCCAGACTTTGTACACATTGCTAGCATTATGAAAATCGCAATAATTACCAGTATTACGCATTTAATAAACATTTGGAATTCAGAATGAAAATGCAGACTTCGGTTGTTGAATTATGTATTTGCTTGTTCTCAATATTTATATTTACTATATACTTGAATGATTAACAAAACTGGATATTGCATTGCGTTCTTGAGCTGCCGTCTAAACCTGGACTGGGTCACCACGTAAATAAATGTGTTTGTGCAGCAATTTAAGTTCACCAACATATACCCAACTCGTTGAAATATATGTTCAGAAGCATTATAGTTCTCAATACTTTTACCTGTAATGTTATAATACATGAACTCTATAACAGACAGCAACCAAAGCAATATGAACGTGCCAGAAATGGTGAAGAGTAAAATTACGGACTTGCGTCTGCTCTCCATCTCTGAGTCATTGTGTTTCTCTTCTTTGTTCTGACACTTCAGTACCTTACGGATGCGAGTAGCCACTAAAATGCGTTGAACTGTCATAGCATTGAGCAATAAGATGAAAGTGAATGGAAGCAATGGGGTGATAATCCTGTCAAACCAATCAAATACCATCCATCCAGGCTCAGTAAAATAGCTTGGCTTTACTAGACACAACCATGGTATATTATCAATTATTTCTCCAGGTTCCACTACAAAGTAGAAGGGAATGTTTTTCATACCCAGCAGAATGCAGGTCGTTGCTAAAACTACTGCTGCAGTTTTGCCAGTGCAATATATTATCTTCAGCTTCTGGCAACAAATTGCCACAAATCGATCAAGGGAGAAAGTGATGGTGAACCAGACCGAGCAGTCTGTGGCGATACGACTCATGAGGAAGATGCTATTGCACACAGGGGTTATATTCAGGAAAGATTCTGGAAAATAATAATAATTGATCCGATACAGTACGATATCAGTGATAATGAACAGTAGATCTGCAACAGCCATTGCTGTGAGGTACCGTGTGGTGCAGGTGGAAAGGCCACACTTTGCTTGAGCGAGTACTCCAATTCCCACGAAATTAACTGTACAAAGTGCAAAGAAGCGAATATGTTGGAAATTGTTTTCGGATTCAATTCCATGCCTGGCTCAGTTAGACATGATAGAACTATAACATCAAAAATTACTAAATTGGGATAATGCCAGAGGTTATTACATAAAAAGTGCTCAACCCCCGTATAAACATGTCTGCTTCCATATATGACAAAAAAAAAAGACAATGATCTCTAGAATTGTGCTGCCCAGCTGCTTGTTCAAGGAACCTAAAAATAGTGAAATCTGCAGGTGTTGCAGAATCAGAGCGGATATAGAGTGGACCGAGAAAGAAATGCAACATCAAAGAAGGAGAGTCGATGTTTCAGGTCAGAAACATTCCCTTGGAGCATATGGGTCAAACCCATGTTGGTGGGACTAGTTTAATTTGGGATTATGGTCGGCATAGACTGCTTGAACAGTTTCCTGTGCTGTGTAACTCTAGACTCTGTAAACTCAATACCAGCGATAAGATAATATACACAAAGTGCTGTGAATCTTTTGAAATAAATAAACACGAAAGCCATAGATACTTAGGCAGTTTCTGTGGTGAGATAAACATTGATAATGATTCGAGCTGTGAGCCAGTTATAAAAAAAAACTTTAAGATAGTCGCGATTTAAACTCTTAAACCAATTATGCATTCATTAAAATTTGAAATGAGTAGAAGGAACAAATAGGAAAGGGCGTCATCGGTTAGATTCAAGAATTGAGTCAACAGCTGAAACTATGACGAAACTGGAGATTTGGAATAAGTAAAATGTCATCTGATCAACTTACATTATTCGATCAGTAGGGCAGAGGATCAAAAGCACCATTATAGTGGAAGTGCCATTGACCTTGAAATTCGAAGTAGAGAAAACTGATAAATGCCAGGCTATGTCAAAGACTCTCAGCAGCACAATTCTTTAGATCCTCGCAATCAGAAATTAACCCAATATCCCATTAATCCCGTTCATTCCAATTTTGCCAAATTCCATGATAAACACAAGTTATCAAATGAAGTGTGGTGACTGGATAAAATGCTAATTGTGTAATCACAATATTGTGTTCATTACACCAAGTGAACATCGACAATAAGACGAAGCAGAAGAAAATGGAAACAATGTCTTCAAAATAGCTTTCTTCTAAAATTTGCTAAGTGGAAGAAGAATACAGGCGAAATTCCGAGGTGTCCTATGGAAACAAGTCTAACATGGAACCATAGAGGTCCCAATAGCAAGAACATTGGAGTGTTTAACCGGATTGTACAGAGATGTAATTTCCAAAAAAAAATCTTAAACAGGATCAATGTCAGCAAACGGCAAGACTTTTCACTCCTGGACATGACCTCATGTACAAGCGGTGATTTGCAGTGGAAATGATGCCTGTCTGCCATTAGCAGTTACTTGAGGGAATTAATCAAAATTTCAGCCTGAGGCATATTGTCTATCAGTGGCGATTCTGTTCATTAAGATATTAAGGATACAAGTTAACCTGAATATATTTGTAGAGTCCAAGGGCACATGTTCACAAATATAAGAAAAAAAAACAACTTTCTCCAATAGTTTCCAATCTCTGGAGGGAATTGTCACACTTGTGGTGGGGATGTCGAAAAAGAAAATATGTTGAGCGTTCAAAAGCATGCAAATTGAAATGAACTGTCCGAGTAGAGAAGCAAGGCTGCCATGCAATGTTGAATAAGTATAAGATATTTAACGATGGACTTTCACCAGGTTTAACATCTGGAGGTTTAACAAAAGTAATATTTGACAACACGAGAATAACTCTTTCCCGTGAGTGGCTTATTCACACAAATATAAAAGGGAATAAGCAAAAGAAAGTGGTCATACATCTGTACTGTAATCATCGCCATAACATATAATAGTACTGGGAGGGTAGCAATCTTATTCTGAATCAATGCAGAACATAAAACAAGGACAGGGAGCTATGGATTAATTTGCACAATTCATTTGGTACTAAATATGATTTTACTCCAATTCAAATATGCCATAGACACAACTCGAAATAACGAAACAGAGTAAATTCAGTTAAATAAGAAAAGGCAAATTTGCCATTCCTAATATATTGAATGTAGTGAATAAATAAATTAAAGAATATAAAATCACATGGAAACAAGAGTGGGGAATTCAGCTACTGGACCTTGTTGAATAATTTAATGAAGTCATGGATAATCTATATCCCCATATGCCTGTATTTAGCCCATTTCCCTTATTACCTTCAATTAATTAAAAAAACACTGTCTCGGATGTAAAAGTAGCAAGTGATCTAGCAGTTGCTCCCGTTTTGGGAAAAAAGTCCCAAGCCTCTATCATTTTTATGTATAAATGTGCTTCATAACTTTTCTCCTGAACAGTCTAGATCTGATACAGCAGATATAGATCTAATTCCGGAGGTACTTCAGTAAGAATTGAGAATCACATCAGTACTTATCAAAGTTATACCATTGATAAGCTTTTTACTGAACAGTTTTCACCTGCTGATTGAAATGGGCCATTCTCAAACTTATATTTAAAAAAAAAGTTCAACCTCATATTCACACAAGTGTAATGGTCATAAATCATGCTTACCAGGAACACCAATGAAAGCGAGTATTGGGTAATATATCTTCTCAGCGCTGTACAGTTTTTGGAGCATTCTTTGCGCGCAGTTTTAAGTCCTTGGGCGCTGTAGCTAAGCTCTCTGTCAAGAGACTGAGTTATTTCACCCGGAGAGCTTCTCAGTTATATCATTAAGGGAGTCAAGGGAATATTGAAATTGCATCATCATTCCATGTTCTTTTAATTTTGAACAAACAACTTACAAAACTGAATACATTTGTGATGTGATATAGCAGAGATTTTTCTAATGCTGAATTAAAAACATCTTATACCCCTTCACCTTCCTTCAATAATACAAAATGTGGATACATATTGTCCGATAAGTACTTTACGAAATTTATTAGCAAGTCAAATGGAGCATTGTTGTATAATAAGAAGCAATGGTTTTATTTTAAATTGCAGATCTACAGGCGTTGGTGAGACAATATTTGCTCTACCATATTTATTTTGAATCCCTATTTTGAAAAGAATACAAAGAAAGAAATTCAGACTTGGAGGTAGAGCATTTGTTGTGTGTAAAAAGACCAGAGGACACTATACACATACATAGTGGACATCAACAAATGCGATGCTTTGCAAGGGTGCATATCAGAACGATGGTTCATATTGTGGAGGAAACTAAAGTACAGTGACATTTAAAGTTTAAATGATGTATGTGAAGTACTTTGTTTTTCAGAAGACAATTAACATGTGGCAAACTCTTCTCAATGAAATGATGGAGAATGTGTCATTAGATTGATATAATGACAAATAAGATAGATTTTTGATAGTCAATTTGGTGATGGGCTATTAGAGTGTGCCAAGGGAGTACGCAAACAAAATACAATTGAGAGCAGAACCAGACCTGTTCTATGGTGTTGCATAGATTTTATAATTAATCCCTGTCTTAAAAACGAAGAAACGTTCCTGACTTTTGTTTCTTTTTTGAACAACCAAACTGTGGTTTAGCATTTCGAAAATCCAATTACATTACTAAGTTAGTCTGTAACAACTTGGCTGTTGAAATAAGATGGTCAAACAACAGCCTGCTTTTACATTGTCCCCTTTCCTCTCCGGTAAGACCATAATAATATAAAGATACAGCAACAGTATTAGGCTTTTCGTCCCATCGAGTCATCTCCATTATTCGATAATGGCCTAAGTATTTTCAAATGTCGCTATATGTATTTTAAAATTGATTTGGTCTGTCCTGGTTTACTTGAAGAAAGGTTTTGTCAACATGATGTCGAGGTGCTACTCCATTGCTGCTAGATTCATTCTGTTAGTGTTCCTTCTCCTGGACTAGACCAGATAACAAGTGAGGAAATGTGGTTTCCTTGACTTTGCCTTTACCAAGGGTTCGGTCATTCGCTGCTATTATATTACAACAACTAATGATTAGTAGTGTTCTTTTTTTTTGTTGGCAATTTCAATAGTCATGAAATTATTCCAAGTTTTCTTCTTTGTGTTTGTATTTTAGCTATGGTATACGAATAACGTCTGTTTGCTTACAGTTGCCTCATACTAAGATAAATGTTAATGTGTAAATGATCACTTTGATATGTTTTGAAGGGGTTTAGTTTCGTCTGTAACAAATTGGGAACTCTTGTTGGGATCAAAATCCCTCATATCGGGTTGGGTTTGGCCTTACTGGATTCAAATTTATTGAGTGATGGTGTCCTTTTTTCAGGTGTTGAACTCGACTGCTTCAAGTGGAGTGCAACGTGTATGATAGTCGATTTTTATTTTTGTTGTCTAAGAGTTTCCTGAGTGTTAACGAAGTCACTTGAAATGGTTTAAGGCGAAGTGTTCATAATTGGCAGATAAACTAATGTTGAGATTGCCTGTGCTCTTAAGGCAACATGAGATAATTGTAGCAAATGATAAATATATACAGTTACGAGAAATGCAATAATTGGAAATAACTAATATTCAACTGCAATTTAAACAGATCGAATTAAGGGTGAAAGCAAGAAAGTCAGAGAGAGAGAGAGAGAGAGAGAGAGAGAGAGAGAGAGAGAGAGAGATTCGCAGTAGAACAAAGACAAAACAATTAAAACAGCCTGAATTTGAAAAGGAAAATAAACAGTTTGAGTTATGATTACAATCAGAAGAAAGAAATTGATAAAGGGAGAAAATTTCAATTTTTTTTGCAAAGCAGCAGCAGTAAAGAGAGAGCTATATCTAATAGATTCAACTCTAAAAACCTAACTGAATTGATAGTTAAAACCCTGCATCTGTGTAAGACTGCCTCCACCAATTTATGGTTTTACTAATTAATTTTAAAAGCTATTTTCTGATTTCTATGCAGCAACCACCTCCACACCAGACTGGAAAACACCCCTCGTCAAGAGGACAGAACAATTCCTCATAAAGGGAGATGTCATCACACAACCATATTCACCAGTCTTCTCTCAAAGATGATTTGCCTTTTAAGATTCAAGAACGTATTTTTCTCTGTCTGCCATTACTTGGCAACTACAATTTTCTGTGGTAATTAGTTCCATAGATTCATCACCATCTAGCTGAAGAAATTCCTCCTCATTTCAAATCTAAAGTGTTGTCTACTCACTCATAGTGTCTGTGCTTGTGAAATAATCTTTTTTCACGGACAGTCTCTCTAGGACACTCAGTGCTTTGTATGTTTCAATGAGAGCCCCTTCATCCTTCTAAACTCCACGGAGACTCCAAAGTTCTCAACTGCTCTACATATGACAAGCAATTCGTCCCCCGATTATTCTTGTAAAATTCCTCTGACCCCTTCCAATACCAGCACTTTGTTATTTAGATACGAGCCCAATGCTGCTCGCAACATTTCAAATGCAGTCTGACTAGAACCCTGCACAATAACTGCAGTACAACTCTGCTGTAGTATTCTTGTGCAATTGAAACGTATGTGAACATTGCATTTGTATTCCTAACTGCCAACTGAACTGGCATCTTAACCTTAATGGAATCCTGAACCAGGTCTCTGAAATCCCTTTGTGTTTCAGAATTCTGAAGCCTTTGCCAATTTAGAAAACAATCTACTTATCTATTCTTCCTAACATATAAATAATCTCGCACTTTTCCATATTGCATTGCGTAGACCACTTCTGTGCCGAAACTTCTAAATTGTCTGAGTCCTTCCACAGCCTCTTGGCTTCCTCAAAATTCACCTCCAGCAATGTTTGCAGCATCGGCAATAATGCCCTCAGTTCCTTCATCCAGTCTCAGGCTATTGGTTTCATCTCGAATGTGAAGAGTGTCTTCCTCCTTTCAACTGCTTTCTGCTTACAATTACAGGGATAACAATGAATCATCTTGAATCGTCTTGTCTTCCACTTCCAACTAGATGTTTATGGTGCTATCTTGTTATTACAGGGATAACAATGAATCATAACTAGATAGCACCATAAACATCTAGTTGGAAGTGGAAGACAAGACGAGAGACAAAGAGGCAAGAGGTGATTCATCGTAAACGCTGCAATACGCCCCATTATGCCAGGGATTGAATTGAATTGAATTGAACAACTTGTTTTCACGTATTCTCAGTGATATACAGAGAAAAGTATACTATTGCAATAATCCTGCACCATGTTGAGATACTTAAATAGAGTTCATCTTCAGCAGCTGGTGTGCCAAGCACTGCTCCCGGAATTCTGCAAGCTGTTGGTGAAATTTCCATTCTAGGCAGACTCAGACAAGGTCCCCACTTGGGCCATCGCGCTGCGGCAGTTGACAACCGGACATCGCTGCCGAGAGTCCATGCTCTGCCATCTCTACAGCTGAAACTTCGCTTCCAACCCAGGAATCCACTCTTTGGGCCGACAACACTTGGAGTACACACTCCACTATCGCTGAAAGCCATGAATACCCAGCCTCCAACTCTTTAATGGCAATGACAAAATCAGCTACAGACGAGCAACTCACTTGCTCAAAATTCAACTAATGCTTCTGAACTAAGCAGAATGGGAACCATTTGTTCTGCACATCAGCTCCTTCTCCATATCCCGACGTCACAATAGTAACTGTGGCACACAGAGACTTCCCACATTCCCATATATTGAATGGAAATATTTCCTTTGAACAAATAGATTTATCTTTGTAATGTTTGTACAAAGCATCGATTATCTTCAAACCTGTGGTGTTGCGAAATGTGTTCATCATCTCAAAACGAAAATGACACAGACTTACAAACTTGCCTGTGTTATCACTGGTATGTTCTCGCTGATTTGACTAGAGTAGGGTTTAACACGAGAAATGAATCTTTCAGATTGCATGTCTTTAACCAGTTGTGATCTGGAAGCAATTAGTTGCAAAAGAAGAGGAGAGTGCCTGTATTCCTTCGTCAATATATCGATGATCCAGTACTGACACCACACATATTTGCTGCAGGAAGAGAATGATCTAAGGCTGAGTGCAGATTCAAAGACAGCTAATCTGTGACTGTCATCCCATTTCAGTCAATAATTTACCATAATTTGAAACAGAAATTACATTCCCTTCCAGTGCAGAAGAAGAATCATAGATTCATGGAATGGAATGGATGGAATGCACACGATGCTGTCTGGGTGCATTCAAACAACTTCATGTGACTGCTAAATTTCATGATTTGAACTCCTATTTTGACTGTGTATTAACCCATGCTGCTCTGCGAACAGCTGCTGAAGAGAAATAAGCGATGGCATTATTTTATACAGAGCGAAACCAGACAATTTGTGGATTCATTTTCTCCAAAATACATTAAATACACGAACACTTATGATAAAGTGAATTAATGGACGCCCATAGACTTGGAACTCTCAGGTGGGATAGGTTTTTTTTCCTTCTTCACCTCGGTGTTCCCTGTCATTCATCACTCTAAGAATAAATTTTATCTCCCATAGGATTTAGGAATTCTATGTATGAATGTTATTGTCAATTTGATGCAATTATGCAAGCTATAGTTGAAAATAATTGAGTGTGGCATTTTCAATTCATGTTCACGTTTGGAAGATAACAAACTGCTCCAAAAGCCCACTTCATCAAAGCAAAACTAAAATAAGATCAAAAATTGGATATGATCCTGGGATGGTGCATATCACATTCCTTACTGTGGTAGTAGGTATGCCACAACCAAATGTATTGTGTCAAATTCAGAACATGGACTCTATGACTCTAATTACACTTGCTAACATTCAGCAACAGAGGCTGGGTCTTCGGTTACAGGAGGGTACATTCGAATGATTTGGGAGGTTGGTGAGCCTTTGCTCTTTCTTTGCGTTCTTCATTGTATTGTGGGATCTCAAACATACCAATAATCCATGGAAAACTTACTTTCATTACTTTTCTTGTTTCAATTTCAAGCAGCGGCAACACAGATTTTATGTCCTGGAGAATGTGACATAGACACCGTCCAGCAGTAGTGAAGGGGAAGGATTATCGGGGTTCGTCATACCAAGCAGTCACATCGCTTTGGGACAACACTCAAGAAAGTGTTGTTAATTCCATCTCAACTAATAAAAAAATGACCGAGTAGAACAACTTGGGTATATAAATAAATATGATCAGATCGCATTAACTGAGATATGGCTGCAGAATGATCTAATTTCGCACTTAAGTATTGAAGGGTGTACATCATTTCGGAAGACCTAGAAAGTATAAAGGAGTGGCTCTGTTAATTAAAGACGATATGACCACAATAGCAAATGATTATGTAAATGAAGAAAGCCATCATGAATATATCGTCTGTAGAAATGAGGAACATTAAATGGAAAATATCAATTGCGGGCATTGAATACAGGAGCAGGTTTAAAAAATGCAATTTTAAAGATAGAGGAGCATGTTGATGGTGAGAGCCGAGGAGATACGCAATTCAGAAGGACTATTGCCAGAAAAAGTGGTAATACATGGAATTCATGCTGTAACCCGTTCCATAGTGTAAAATGAGGTTGCGGTGTCCGTTCAAACGTAATGAAGCGTTGGTGGGAGTAAGAGAGAAACTCCCGCTTCCAGAAATAGATATGTCGTTGGTGAAGATATGGTGGAATCACAGATGGGTGTGATGTGTACAGTGATTGAAAAGCCAGTGGAAAATCAGGAAACGAAAATATATCCTCGTATTTTTCCTGACTGTGAACTAACAAGTTCACAGGCAGGTTGAAGCAGGAGGATAAAACAAAGTACAAAGATAAGGACATTAAAGTTCCATTATCAAAACCATGTTGGATCAAATGGTTGAGACAACAAAAAAAAATGCAGGTGGAGGAGAAAGTGATATTTTTCGTTCAGAGAAATTATTTGAAGTAAAATAGAAAGATGAAAAAACTAAAGCAGTTGTACCAAAAAGCGCCAGTTAAGAACTATCTCAGTGTTGCTCACAATGTTACTATCTTAAAATCGATGTCTTGATACGGAACTATTCAGGCCGATGAGAAATGGCAGAAGTTCATCAAACTGTATTACCAATGGGTTCTAAAAAGATGTTGCAGGTAGTACCTGTAGGAGATCTTTTGCGAGTAAGAAAAACTCAAGCCAGAGGCAAAAACATTTTATTGGACTGTACTGCAGAAATGTAGTTAAATTTCTCTGAACATGTCGTATACGTCAGACAATTGGAAAACCGCTACCAGCACCCTTAATACTCATTCTCGTATTTGGGGAAACTTTTACAAGAGACTTAACTGATTGCATAGGAACCCCACCCAAAACCAAAGTGAGTGCGAATCAATAGCTGATCACCAGAATGCACTTGTCCAATTCAAATCCATAATCCCAGGGAGTAGGAAAACGATGGCATAAAATATTAAAAATTGTGTTCAGAGTTTACAGTCAGGACTATCCAGAGGATGTTTTCCTTTGTTCAGTGATAGGATGAGGCGCTACCAGTAAGTTTGGCACTTATTGCCCACCCCAAAGAACAGTTAAGATTCAGCCACATTGCTGGAAATGTGGAGTGACACATAGTCTAGATCAGGTGACGATGGCAGTTTCCTTCCCAAAAGGATGCTGTTACGGGGATAAGGCATTCCATTAATACGTTTTGCATTTGTAGATGCACGAAATGAATACACCAAATTCAGTCCATTTGAATTAATTTTGGGGCATGAGCTAAGAGGACCAATTAATTTACTTGAGAAATTGATTCGTCAGTTTTCAGAGAGCACATATTTGGTGTATGTCTCTAATTTTAGGGAAAGGTTAAATGGAACAGTGATTTGATTAAACAACATTTAAAATTAGCACAACATGTTTTGAAATAGAAGGCGACCAAGAATTTCTTTTTTTAAAACTCACCATGTTAGTGGTGGAGATAATGTTTCATTTTTAAGAGGTAAAATGGCAATTTCCATTTCTTGAAAATGAAACGGATATTAAAGGAAGGGCTGCTCACTACAGCTATATAGTGCTGCTTATATTGGGTTTGTTATTTAGAGCTTTGTTGTCATATTTTGAAGAAAAAATGGTTAATTGCAGAGAAGTTTCAGACGATTCATTTTTTCCCTCATAAATGGTTGAAGATATATAACTGACTTATTCAAAGTTGTAATAGATTTATTGTTATGTGATATGTAGAAAATTGAAAAGGGGCAAACAACAGATTTATTTCAAGCCCCATTAACCGATACACCATGATTTTATGAAAGAACTGGTTCACCAGTGCTGCTTTTTAAAACTATCCAACATTTATTCCTATGTCTTGCGTGATTCTTTTGATCTTCCAGACATAAATTCGACAAAACCAAATGCCTGATACAGATTGACCCAAGACTCAATTGTACTGCTGTAATGTCTGATTTAACCTTCTCCCACTCAAACTGCAGACTGAAAACTAACAGATTAAGGCCACTGCCTTCAATATTATTTTAAGTTTCTAATCATGTCTGCTTCATTGTACATTACGGAAAACCGAATTGCCTGTTTACTCGTGGGGTCCACTAGTAAACAAATCCATACACATTCTATTAATTGTTTTTTTTTTTACTTGGTTATTGCAATGGTATCGTTCGTACACGCCTTTTCTAACTCCGGATTTACTCCCAGTTCATGACGACGGACTAGTTGATACCTAACTCCCATTATGGTTCATTTTCCTTTGTGAATCCTTAGCTCTACCCACACAGATTCTGTGACTCCTGGCTCTATTTCACTTCCTGCCATAGATTTAATTTTAATTTTTATTGAAAATGGAACACAGCAACACTCCTTTTCGCCTTTCTCTCTCGTTCTCTCTGATTTTCTCTCTCTACCTATCTACCCATAGTCAGACATGTCACGAGTTTCCTTTTCGGAAGCAAGTCCCAACTTTCCCATTGTTTTAACATCAGTCTCGTGTTGCACATAAAATGTGTCAATTTGGTAAGGCGAACTGTGGAGTAAAAAAGCATTGAAGTTGAAATTTCCAGTTTAGCAAAAATCAATCCATGGAACAAGAAAATCACTTAATTCTGGCATTGAAGTTTTCAGCGATTCCAAAATCAGTCGTTTTTCAATTAATACTCAGTCTTTTGCCAGCATGCCTTACTGAATATCTGTGTGGCTGCATCAGAAAATAACAGGATCCCTTGCTGTTTCAATGCTCCTAATTGTGTAATTCTAGCTGGTGTAGTGAAATCAACGATTAAAGATATTTAAATACAATACTAAACCCAAATCATTCTATTACTACAGTTAGATTTATAGTTACGCTTTTACTCATAATCAATGGAAGATATCAATGGATTTGAAGCTAAATTACATCTCCCCTTTGCTCGTCTATCTCTCAGAATTTCCTCTTGAATTTTAAAAGAATTTTCTCCTGTACCGGATACTTGGCTGTGAGAAAATCTATTTTAGTGAATTTGCCTCTGCCAAGTCTGTGTTTATGGGATTTTGGTAGACTCACAAGTTGGTGTTTAATGATTAAATGATCTGTTATTGTGTTAAGTTTTGCAATAGAGCTAAGTTATTCCAATTTTTTCTTTGTTTTGTTGAATTTTAAATACTGTGTTTGAATAAAGACTTTTTTTTAAAAGTTGTTAGTTTGACCAATCAAATTGCCTGTGATTTGCCTCCTAAATGAAGGTACGTTACGGTCTAGGCTATTTCCTTTATATATTTTGAGGAGGTTTGGTCTGGTCTATAATACAAGGCTACATGCACTGGTCCTGCTGCTTTCTCACAGTCGTTATTAAATGTTGGCAGAACGCACAACATCACTTCAAACATTGTTACAGCTCCATTGACTAGCTCGAGATTTGCAATAAAATGCAGCATTACAAAATTTCTTATAGCTGTGCATATTATGTTTTAATGATCCAAAGAACTGAATTAAACAGACAAATAAACATTTTTTCAGCTGTTTATTGGATTTGCTCTGGGTCATAGCGTAAATAAATGTATTTGTGCAGCAGCTCATCAACAAATTATGCAGAAAAATCTTTACTTTTTCCAAAGTATAACATTCTTCTCCATATCGAATATACCACTAATAGTAACCATAAAAGAATGAAATTTGCGGAGAGTGTAAACATTAAAATAATAGATTTCCTACAATGTGCTACGTGGACGTTATGAGACAAAATGTTATGATGTTCGACAAAATATATTGATCTGTAAACATAAAATATCGGATAATGTTCTTTATGCAAGTCATGACAGTCACTATTCCCAGCATCACAGCTACAGTTTTCTCAGTGCAATATTTATGTTTCATCTATATAAGTCAGTGTCTTCTCAACCCGAGATCCTACTTTTGTAGGGCCTCCCACCCAACCACCTCCTGTAACCTTAAAGACCGGGAACACGTCAGGCAAGCAACTCGTTTTTACTTTGTGACCAAGGGACGAGCAAGGATGGCAGTGCAGGAAGAGCAATGTTCCTCCTGCATGATGTTTGAGGTCAGGGACGCCGATAGTGTCCCATCCAAGAACATCTGCAGGAAGTACACCCAACTCTCGCCTCCTCCTAGACCGTGTTAGGGAACTGGAGCGTGAGCTGGATGAACTTCGGATCATTCGGGAGGCAGAGACAGTAATAGAGGGGGTTACAAAGAGGTAGTTACTTCGAGGCATGAAGAACGCTGGGTGACTGTTCAAAAGGGGAAAAAGCAGTCAGTGCAGGGATCCCCTGTGGTCGTTACCCTGAAAAACATGTATACCGTTTTGGATACTGTTGAGGGGGCGACTTACTAGGGACAAGCAGTGGGGACGGGTCTCTGGCACAGAACCTGTCTGTGTTGCACAGAAGGGAAGGAGGGAAAAGAGGAGAATGTTAGTCATTGGGGACTCTATACTTAGAGGCTCAGATCGAAGGTTTGTAGGGAACGACCGAGACTTGCGGTTGGTGTGTTGCCTCCCGGGTGCCAGGGTCTGTGATGTCTCGGATTGTATCTTTGGGGTCCTGAGGGGAGAGGGAGCCCAGCCTCAAGTCTTTGTCCATATAGATACCAATGAAATAGGTAGAAAGAGGAATAGGTATGTAAGGCAGGATTTCAGGGAGCTAGGGAGGAAGCTGAGAGCTAGAACAAACAGAGTTGTTATCTCTGGACTTTTGCCCATGCCACGTGATAAGGAGGCAAGGAATAGGGAGAGATATCAGATAAACGCGTCGCTGCAAGGATGGTGCAGGAGGGAGGGTTTTAGGTTTTTGATAATTGGGGCTCGTTCTCGGGAAGGTGGGACTTGTACAAACTGGACGCTCTTCACTTGAACCAGAGGGGTACTAATATCCTGGGTGGGAAATTTGCTGGTGCTATTCGGATGGGTTTAAACTAGCTCAGCAGGGGAATGGGAACCGCAGGTGTAACTGCAGTGCACAGGAGGATGAGAGTAAGAAGGACAGGGACAGGATTGCAGGGTCACAGGAATGTGCTGGCAGACTGCAAAGTGGTTTGAAGTGTGTCTACTTCAACACCAGAAGTATCCGAAATAAGGTAGGTGATCTTGCAGCATGGATAGGTACTTGGGACTTCGATGTTGTGGCCATTTCGGAGACATGGATAGAGAAGGGTGAGGAATGGATGTTGCAGGTTCCAGTTTTTAGATCTTTCATTAAAAACAGGCAAAGTGGTAAAAGAGGGGGAGGCGTGGCCTTGTTAGTCAAAGATAGTATAACTGAGGTAGTGTGGGCTGAGGTTATAAACAAGAAAGGAAAGGTCATATTTCTTGGAGTTTTTCATAGGCCTCCGCAGCGTTCCAGGGAGGTGGAAGTGAGGATTAGCAACATTATTCTGCGTAAGAGTGAAAGGAACAGGGTGGTCATTATGGGGGATTTTAACTTTCCTTACATTAATTGAAACTGTTATAGCTCTAGTACGTCAGTTGGATCAGTTTTTCTCCAATGTATACAGGAGGGTTTCTTGACACAGTATGTCGAAGGGCCGACACGAGGGGAGG
Source organism: Chiloscyllium plagiosum (assembly GCF_004010195.1). Taxonomy (NCBI): domain Eukaryota; kingdom Metazoa; phylum Chordata; class Chondrichthyes; order Orectolobiformes; family Hemiscylliidae; genus Chiloscyllium; species Chiloscyllium plagiosum. Next base: position 2,377,839 of record NC_057759.1, read on the forward strand.
CCGCACTGGATCTGGTGCTTGGTAATGAACCAGGCCAGGTGTTCGATTTAGTTGCAGGTGTGCACTTTGGAGAGAGTGACCATAATTCAGTTACTTTTAGTTTAGCGTTGGAAAGGGATAGGTACATGCCACAGGGTCGGAGTTATCGATGGGGCAAGGGCAATTATAATGCGATTAGGCAAGAATTAGTATACATAGAATGGGGTAGCAAAATGCAGGGGATGAAGACAATCGAAATGTGGAGCTGGTTTAAAGAACAGATAGTGTGTGTCCTTCATAGATATGTCCCTGTCAGGCAGGGAGGAAGTGATAAGGTAAGGGAACTGTGGTTTACTACAGAAATTGCATCTGGGGTTAAGAAGAAGAAAGAGGCTTATGTGTTAATGAGGCAAGATAGTACAGATGAGGCGATGGAGAGTTCAGATCAGCTAGGAAGGATTTAAAGAGAGAGTTAAGAAGAGCAAAGAGAGGTCACGAGCAGTCTCCAGCAAATATGATAAAGGAGAACCCTAATGCTTTCTAAAGGTATGTGAGGAATAAAAGGATGATTAGGGTAGGAATAGGACCAGTTAAAGACAGAATCGGTGTTCATTCAGGAAAAGGATAATATTGTAGAGGAGAAGAATGAGGTACGAGGTATTAGACTAGAAAGGATGGAGGTTAGTTACGCACAGGTGTTATCAATTTTAGAAGGAGTGAAAGTAGACAAGTCCCTTGGGCCGGATGGGATTTATCCGAGGATTCTCTGGGAAGCTATGGAGGAGATAGCAGAGCGTTTGGCTTTGATATTTGAGTCGTCATAATCTACATGTTTATTACCTGAGGACTGGAGGACTGAAGGGCAGCAGAGATGACCCAGTTAATTATGAACCAGTGAGCCTTACTTCTATTCTAGGAAAGGTTTCGGAAAGGATAATGAGAGATAAGATTTATAATCATCTAGCAAGCAACAATTTGATTTCAGATATTCAACATGGTTTCGTCAAGGGCAGGTCGTGTCTCACAAACGTCATTGAGTTTTTGAAGAAGGTAACCCAGCATGTAGATGAGGGTAGGGCAGTTGATGTGGTATACTTGTACTTCAGTAAAGCCTTTGATAAGGTTCCACATGATAGGCGAATGGAGAAAACGCAGATGCATGGAATTGAGGGTGATTTAGCAGTTTGGATTAGAAACTGGAATTCTGGAAGAAGGCAGCGAGTGGTGGTTGATGGAAAATATTCAATCTGGAGTCCAGTTACTAGTGGTGTGTAACAAGGATCTGTTTTGGAACCACTGCTGTTTGTCATTTTTATAAGTGACTTAGACGCAGGCACAGGTAGATGGATTAGTAAATTTGCCGATGACACTAAAGTCGGTGAAGTAGTGGACAGTTTGGAAGAATATTATAGATTGCAGGGGGACTTGGACAAATTGCAGAATTGGGCTAACAGGTGGCAAATTGAGTTCAATCCAACTAAATGTGAGGTGATGCACTTGGGAAGAATAACAGGATGACAGAGTACTTCGTCAATGGAAAGATTCATGGTAGTGTGGATGTGCAGAGGGATATTGGAGTCCATGGACATAGATCACTGAAAGTTGCCACCCAGGTTGATAGTGCTGTTTAGAAGGCATACGTTGTGTTAGGTTTCATTGGTAGAGGGATTGAGTTCTGGAACCGCAATATCATGCTGAAACTATACAAAATGTTGGTGTGGCCACACTTGTACAGTTCTGCTCGCTCCATTACAGAAAGGATGTGGAAGCATTGGAAAAGGTGCAGAGGAGATTTACCAGTCGCCTGGTCTGGAGGGAAGGTCTTATGAGGAAAGGCTGAGAGATTTGGATATGTTCTCATTGGATAGAAGAAACCTAAGGGGGGATTTGATAGAGACATACAAGATGATCAGAGGATTAGATAGAGTAGACAGAGAAAGACTTTTTTCTAGGATGATGACGTCAGCTTGTACGAGAGGGCAAATTGAGGGGTGATGGATTTAAGACAGATGTTAGAGGTAAGTTCTTTACGCAGAGAGTGGTAAGGGCGTGGAATGCCCTACTTGCTAGGGTAGTCAACTCAGTCACATTAGGGAGATTTAAACAATCCATAGATAAGCACATAGATGATCTTGGGATAGTGCGGGGGACGAGCTGAGAACAGTTCACAGATCAGCGCAACATCGAGGGCCGAAGGGCCTGTTCTGCGCTGTATTATTCTATGTTCTATGTTCTGGCAACAAATTGTCACATTGCGACCAAAAGTAAGCCGCAGTAAATCAGACAGAACAATCAGTGGCTCCATAACTTAGGACTGCATGAATATTGCACACACAAATCGAATATCGCAGCTAATAAAATTCTTCATGCAAAATGCATGGAATATGCCTCAGTATCACATCCAGGCTAATAAGCGGAAGTTCTGCCACTGCCGTGGCCACCAGCCATCTAGAAACACATTTGGAGAGACCACATTTTCCCCATGATAGTATTCTAGTTACTATAACGTTAACAGTGTGCAACGGATATAATCAGGGAAATTAGGCTGCGAGCAAAACTACCATATTGTTCGTACAGACACACACTTACAAATGTACTATTGTATTAAAATAATTGTATCATTTAAAGTATATAACAGTATTGATTTATAGTCATGCCCAGTCATTCATTTAAATCCAGATTTCAATAAAATGAATATCGGTGATGAAAACTAGCATATGAACCTGGATATAAATCCCTCTACTTCAGATATTTGGGCTTTTCCGAGATCAGCAGAGTCATCCAAATTATGCAATGTACAGTTATCTAAGCAAGACAGATAGAGTTGGGTTTAGGTAGTCCAACGGTGATGTGACATGTGTCATTCAGAAATATGTTCAATTATGTTTCTCTTGTAGATGAGTATCGTTACAATGTTGCAAATATTGTCTTCTGCGACAGGAAGTTGGTAAATAGCTTGGGTTCACCCTGGATATTTTGATTTTGATTGAGTGGGGCAGATTTACACAACTGAAAAGCATTTTGGTTTTGCATTCAGTTAGATGGTTGCTGGAGATAAAAACTTTGTGTTCTCTGCTCCCAGAATGAAGAGACAGCACATGAGAATTATAACTATTTCTCTGAATTGCATTTTTGCCAAAGAGTGTGCTCACGGGGGCATGCTGTTAGCATTGGAGTGTTTGATGAGACGTGGTTAAGGAATGTATTACCTTGTTAAGTTTTCCTATAGAATAATATTATGTCAATTGTTGTTGTAATTACACTTCAACCGAATTGTAAGAATAAATTGAGTTTTGATTAAAGCTCAGTGGTGGACAAATCGAATCATATCGGGTAGTCAATACCTTACACTTTCCTTTTGAAAATAAAGAAGCGACTGTCCAGGCAATCTCCAAGATATACTCTTTTGAATAGGTGGGGTGTCCGGTGTCTGGTCCAATTAGTGATGCAGAGTATAACATGCCTGGAATTTATTTAAACATAATCAAGAACGCATCCTGGACTCGAGAGAGGAAGTGCATCAAGACTGCAAAACAGTTAAATGAGGCATTAGAGAAAGTCCAAAACCAGTGACAATGTCTTGAGAAGCAAAGAGTATGTCAGCTGTAAATTAAGCATAAACAAATCAGATGCACATTCCACAGCTTCCGCCAGAACTGAGTAAGAGATTTGTGAGACTCTGAACGGTACCAAACCCAGAAGTGAGAGGAAGAGATTTAGGATATTAGCGTTGAAATAAGGAGCTCTGCATTTTTTTTTTCTTGAAATGGTGTATTTATTCATTACTGTCACATTTAACCGAACGGTACCAAACCCAGAAGTGAGAGGAAGAGATTTAGGATATTAGCGTTGAAATAAGGAGCTCTGCATTTTTTTTTTTGAAATGGTGTATTTATTCATTACTGTCACATTTAACCAGACAGAGTGTACCGTGTTGTCTTGCTTGCCAGACAGACAAAACGTACCGTACAAGGTGCATCAGGGGAACAGAACAGAGTGCAGAGTACAGTGCTACAGCACAGAGACGGTGCAGAAGGAGATTAGAATTAACATTTTCGGAAACTGGGTGAATTGCAGAACACACAAATAATTCATGAAAATAAGCAGCGGATAATACCGAAGAGACTATATGAAAAGGGCAGTGAGTGCAATTGACAGAGTGCAGGGCTATCAGTTACAGGATAAACAAGCAGTGATGGAAATGTGAGAATCAGTGAGCTAAAGGTCTTATTAAAAGTTAGGGTAAATGTTGAGAAGCAGATCAGGAGATATAAAGCACAGAGAGTGAGTCTCTGATGAGTGACCAAGAAGAACATTGACAAAACCAGTGAGTGTAGAATCAGATATCAACACGATTATCAACAGTGTATTAACAAAGACACTAATAGGAATGTAAGGTAGAGAGAGAACATGTAGAATATGTCGACAAGAGTATCATCAACTGAAAGAGTAAATAATCTGTAGTGAAAATAATACATCAGTTTAGAAAGTTGCTGCAAAGTCAGACCAAACGAACGTAAACAGACCAAGTGTGCCGAGAGTGAAGAAACACGAGGTAGCCAACAGAGAGATTGAGTGTCGAGCCAGGGATCAGTATAACTATCAGCAAGTGAGATTGACAGTAAAATGGGGGCCAAAATAGGACAATCAGCAGACATAGAGAGATACAAAAAGAGAGAGCAATCTTGAACCTCATGAAAGCGTTTGGGGAATCAGTGAGAGATCTGGAGGAACATCATTAGAGATCTTAACTGCAAAATGAGAACCAACAAATAAATTAGCAGAACAAGTCAGCGCAGAATGTCAGACCAAGAGGAAGATCAGCAGAGAGTGAGTGCAAAATAAGAGACAAAATACATCAGCAGTAAGAATGCGAATAGTGAGAGACAAAAAAAAATACACTGTACCACCGAAAATTAGTGCACGTTAAGACCAAGAAGAAAATCAACAGAATGTTAGTGTACAGTGAGAAACGAAGAGAAATATCAGTGAGATTGTCTGTAGAAGGTGAAGTAAATGGACGGTCGGCGGAGACAATAAATGTAGAGTGAGAGATTAAGAGGAAACATTAGCAGAGAGATAATGCCGAGAGAGAATTATGCAAAGAGACTGATGATAAACTGGAGAAAAGTAAACCTTATAATGGGGCCAATACGCAGCTGAAAATTGGTTGACTGAGCTGAATGAAGCCCGTCTCATGACAGGTTTTGAATATAAGGTGGGTAAAGGACATGGAATGTAGTATTAAGGTAATAAAAAATATTGAATTCGATATCGAATCCTGAAAACTGCACAGTGCCTAAGCGGTAAATAAGATGTTGTGGTTCTGTTCGCCGAGCTGGAAGTTTTTGTTGCAAACGTTTCGTCCCCTGGCTAGGCGACATCATCAGTGCTTGGGAGCCTCCTGCGAAGCGCTTCTTTGATGTTTCCTCCAGTGTTTATAGTGGTCTGTCCCTGCCGCTTCCGGTTGTCAGTTTCAGCTGTCCGCTGTAGTGGTTGGTATATTGGGTCCAGGTCGATGTGTTTGTTGATGGAGTTTGTGGATGAATGCCATGCCTCTAGGAATTCCCTGGCTGTTCCCTGTCTGGCTTGCCCTATGATAGTAGTGTTGTTCGACTGGGATGCTATTCTTCCAGTTTGCACTGAACCTCGCTGCAGCAGTGTGACATGCTCGAGACAGCAATGTTGGCCGGGGAGCACACTGATAATTTTGAAGAGGCAGGCATCAGGAAACCGGATGTTGTTTTATGAACAGAACATATATGTTCCACAAAGCAGTCACCCAATCTGTGTTCTTCTACCTACTATAGAATGGATCACACTGCGAGCAATGAATACAGTAGTCGATACTGAGTGTTCTTAAATCACTGTTTCACAATAGTGTGTCTAGAGCCTTGAACAGTGAGAGAGGACAAATCAGATGGGAAACTTGCTCACATCAAAAACAGAAATTGTTGGCAAAAAGCAATAGGTGTGGCATTGCCTGGGGAGAAAATCAGGGTTAAAAGAAATTTTAATTTTTTTGTGTGAAATGTTGCACACTCTGCATTTGCATTGGAAGGTGATGTACAAATGTAGGGAGGTATAAGGAGTAAAGTAAGAGTGGACGTGGGTACCCTCGGCAGACCAGGCCCAGTGATATGCTGACAAGAGAGGAAATGAGGAGATGAGTCTGCAGGTGACATCCCACTGGATGTGATGCAAATGGTAGCACAGGAGCCATTGGATGTGGATGTTGGAGGGGTGAAAAGCAAGGACTTGCAGAACCTAGCAATGCTTCCAGAGAGGAGATAACAATATCTAAAGTATATAAAATGGGTCATACATGGGTAAGGATCCTCTCAAACATAGTGGCGCTCAGTCTTTACTTGAGGAAAGATATTTCTGAGCTCCACCGCTCCCTTCTCCAACTTTGGAAGGTTACATTTTCAGATTAGATGAGGTGGAGACAGAGAAAGTGGAAGAATTCAACCTAGTCCTTACAGGAAGCTGCGTGAGAGGCTGTATTGGTCAAGACGTCTCTGGTAGCTAATGGTTTGTCGTGGATACACGTAGCTAGCCTATCTCCAGCAACTGATAAGGAGATGTTGATGAAGGTAAGAGAGAAGTCAAAGATAGAATAGAATCATGGAATCCCTACTGTGTGGAAGCAGACCCTTTGGCCCAACAAGTATACACTGACCTCCGAAGAGCTACTCACTCAGACCTATTCCCCTACACTGTTATCCTATACTTTTTCCCTTGACTAATGCATCTAACCTACATATCCCTAAGCAAAATGGGCAATTTAGCATGGCCAATTATCCTAACCTGCACAATTTTGGATTGTGAGAAGAAACTTGAGCATTCGGAGAAATCTCGCGCAGACACAGGGAGAATGTGAAAACTTGACACATCAATCGCCTGAGGCGAGAATCGAACCCGGGTCTCTGGCGCTATGAGGCAGCAGTGCCACTGAGTCACTGTGCCTGATGAAACATGTGAAGGTGAGAACTGGTTGCGCATTGATGTTATTTTTGAATTCCAAACAAGCGAAGGCAGTAGCGCTAATGATGGTATTTATATACCTGAGAAATAGTTGATACCAGAAGTGTTGGCAGAGGAATTAAGAAGGAATGTTCCACATAACCGACAAAGAGGCAGATGTGAGTGGAGCCCATGCTATTATCCATGGTCACACCTTTGAAGTGAGAAACTGAGAGTTGTTAAAAGAGTGGTTCAAACTTTGATGAGCTTGTCCAGGTGGTGGATAATGGTTTTGGATTGGAACAGCTCAGGCTTTCCTTCCGGAAAAAAAAAGATCTCCTCAAAATAATCCTCCTGATGTAAGATGGATATGCAGAGGGGGTGAAATTCTATGATAAAGTGGAGGCGGCTGGTACATGTGAACTACAATTATTGAAACTGAATTAAAACATTAGAGGAACTGCAAACGTAAGTGGGAGGCGATTGGTTTTAGCAAAGAGAATCATGTCAAACCAGTCAAAAACAAAACTTAGTGGGGCAGGAAATGGCAGAGCCAATATTTGTGTATTTGGCCAAAAAGATACAAGTGGGCTGTCTGTGGTTGAGTGAATGTGACTTTGGAGGCTGTGCAAGGTAGGGATGGGAGCGATCTCTAAATGAAATGAAAATAGTGGCATTCATGGACACAGCAACTGATGTTAGATAGTGCGGCCATGTTTTGGGGGAAAATAAAAGAGGTGGCAGAGTGCAGTCACTCTGCTCTAACAATGTAGACATCAGTATATCAGACAACAACCGCACCACCTTTGTTGGAAGGAATAATTACAATTTCGGAATTGGGTCTAGGAGCTTGGTGTGCAATCAGTTCAGAGGGAGATAGACTAAATGGTGAGGCAAGGTGCATTCAATGGGGGGTGTTCTCATAGAAAAGTCAGGTCGCGTGCAGTTAAAATTCCAGATGGAGTGAACCAATTGAAATGAAAATATTGGAGTTTGTTTGGGAAGAGCAATCTGTTCTGAAGTTATGGAATAGAGAAGAAGGTGATGGATGAACAATTCAACATCGTGTCATGCCCGAAATAAATTCCTTGATGGGTTTTGATTTGAGTGATTAGGAATAAAACTAAGGTACTTACTGAGTACAGAATGTTCAGCATCAGAGAGTTGTTTTAATGTTTTTTTGACATGTGTTCATGGACGCCACGCGTTGGCATTGAGAGGATCAATTAATTGCTACTCGCATGGGGAGTAAAGAATGGGCATACTGCAGTGACAGTATTGATGGTCTAGCCCCGGTGTAAGCATGAGAGCAGAGCAGACTGGAAATGACAGTGAGAGAACGTAAGAATATATGAAATTCAAGAGCAGCAATAAAAGAACTTGCCAAGATAGAAATGGCAATGAGCGTGAAGTGAACTCGGCCAAAATGCGGACAAAGAAGGCAAGCAATCAACAATGATTCATGTTAGCAGATCAATGGGTGAATTTCTATAATTAGCAGTTACACCAAAAACAGAAAGAAAAATGAGGCCAAAGCACAATGATTATAATTAATGATATTTAATCAGTGAATATTCAGGAAAAGATAATGTAAACAAACAGTCACGTGACCAAGAAGGGTACCGCAAATCACAAGTACAGTCATACTGGCTTACAGAATTTATTGTGAGAAACAGACTTACCAGGGACTCCAACACTCCCAAGGAAGGGATAGAAAATGTAAGCAAAACCCTGATGTGATGCCTGGATTGTTAATGTTGAATTTATACAAACACAGTAAAGATAGTAAAGCCAGGCAGAAATGCAACTACACATCATTGGATAACGCAAATCATTTTCCCTCTGATTTTAGTTATATTCCACTCTATTGCTCGCCGGTGCTGATCTAATATCTCCATTGTTATGTTTCTGCTGATCTCTGACTGTTGCAGAGATATTGCTCCACCTGTCATTTAGTGACAAACACTGGAAGGGAATGCCTTACTGAATAAAACATAGAATATACAAAAGTGCAGTACAGAACAGGCCCTTTAGCCCACGAGGTTGTGCAGGATACTACTCCAAGTGTAAAATAAAATAACTTCACCTACGCACTCCTCAATTCACTGCTATCAATGTGCATGTCCAGCAGTCACTTTAATGTCCCTAATGACTCTGCTTCCATCATGACCACTGGCAATGCATTCACAACTCTTAAGAACCTTCCTCTGACGTCCCCTCTATATCTTTCTCCTAATATCTTAAAACGATGACTCCTCGTGCCCGTTAATCTTGCCCTTAGGAAAAGTCTCTGGCTATTGCATCTATCCATGCCTGTCATTACCTTGTATACCTCGATTAGGTCACCTCTCTTCCTCCTTCTCTCCAGAGGGAAAAGTCCGAACTTAATCAACCTCTCTTCATAAGGCAAACTCTCCAGTCCAGGCAGCATCCTGGTAAACCTTCTTTGCACCCTCTCCAAAGCCTCTTTCTCTTTTCTATAGTAGGGCGACCAGAACTGGACACAATATAACAAGGGTGGACTCAACAGGGTCTTGTGGAGCAATAGCAAAATCTTGCGGCTCTTAAACGTGATCCCCCTGTTAATGAAAGCCAAACACCATATGCTTTCTTAACAATCCCATCCACCTGGGTGGCAACTTTGAGGGCTATATGTACTTGAACACTAACATTCCTCTGTTCTTCCACACTGCCAAGAATCCTGTCTTGAATTCTATATTCAGCATTCGAGTTCGACCTTCCAAAATACACAGCTTCACATTTATCCAAGTTGAACTACATTTTCCATTTCTCAACCCAGGTCTGCATCCTGTCTATGTCGTGCAGCAGCCTGCAATAGCCCTTGATACTATTAACTGTTTCTCCAAACTTTGTGCCAACTTGAAATTTACTAACACATCCTCAACCTCCTCATCCAATTCATTATTAAAAACCACAAAGAGCAGAGGCCCAAGAACAGAGCCCTGCGGGACCCCACTTAACACTGACCTCCAGACAGCATGCTTTCTATCCACAACCACACTCTGCCTTTTGTCAGCCAACCAATTCTGAACCCATTGAGCCAAATCTCCCTGTATCCCATATTTCATGACTTTATCAATGAGCTTACATGGGGAAACTTATCAAGTGCCTTGCTGAAGTCCATACATAGCACATGCATTGCTTGACCTTTGTCAACATGTCTTGTCACCTCCTTAATTAACTCAATACGATTGTAAGGATGATCTGCTGACTGCCTTTAATCACGTTATGCTTTTCCAAATACTCATAAATCCTATCCGTCAGAATTCTTTCCAAAAACTTTGCTGACCGCAAACGTAAGACTGGCTTGTCTGTAATTACTAGTGATTTCTCTATTAGCCTTCTTGAAAAACAGAACACCGTTCGCCTCCTTCCAATTCTCCAGTAAAACTCCCGTGGAGAGTGAGGCGGCAAAGATCTTCACCTGTGGCTTAGCAGTCTGCTTTCTCGCCTCCTGGACCAGCCCAGGATAAATCTGGTCTACCTGTGAAAACTAACCAATCTTAATGTTTACCAAAATTTCCAGGACATCAACTTCATCGATCTTGATTTTGTAAAGCCTGTATCCTAGCTCATCAATGTACTCATTCACAACTAGGCCCATTTCCTTAGTGAAAACCGAAGCAAGAAATTCATTTAGGGCTTCCCCTATCTGCTCAAACTCCATGCACAAGTTCCCTACTCTGTCCCTGACCGGCCCCAACTTCTCCCAGATCATTCTCCTATTCCTCACGTACGTGTAAAATGCCTTTGGGTTCTCCCTAATCCTTCCCGCCAATCATTTTTCATGTCCCCTGCTGGCTGTTCTTAGTCCATTTCTGAGCTCCTTTCTAGCAAGCCTATAATCCTCTAAAGCTGTGGTCGATCCTTGTTTCCTCCACCCGACATAAGCTGCCTTCTTCCTTTTGACGAGAAGCTCCTCTGTTCTCATTATCCAAGGTTTCTTAATCTTACCCCTTCTTACCTGCCTCAGAGGAACAGAATCGTGCATCACTTGCAACAACTGCTCCTTAAACAGTCTCCACATTCTGCTGTGCCGTTTCTTTGGGACAATTGCTCCCAGTCTGTACTTCCCAACTCCTGTCTGATAGCATCATCATTTTCTTTTTTACCCAAATTAAATATCTTCCCTCGGTAACTACTACTTTCCCTCTGCAAGGCTATGGTAAATGTGAGGCAGTTGTGATCACTGTCGCCAAAGTGTTCTCTCACCTCGAGATCTGACACGTTCGTGGCTCATTGCCGAACACCAAATCCAAAGTGGCCCCTCCCCTCGTCGGTCTGTCTACCTGCTGAGTAAGGAAACCCTTCTGAACAAACCTGACGAACACAGCTCCATCCAAACCATCTGCACTAAGGTGGTTCCAATCGATATTGGGAAAGTTGAAATCACCCATAACAACAATCCTGCTACATCTGCATTTTTCCAAAATTTCCCGGCCTATCGGTTCTTCAATATGTCTACTGCTATTAGGGGGTCTGTAGAAAACTCTCTTGCTGTTCCTAACTTTCATCCATACTGACTCTTTAGACAAACCTTCCTCAACAACCTTCGTTTCTGTAGCTGTGATGCACTCTCTGATTAACAATGCTACACCCCCTCCTCTTCTTCCACCCTCCCTGTTCTTTTTAAACGTTCTAAACACTGGAAAATCAAGCATCCATTCCAGCCCCTGTGAAACCCACGTCTCCCTTACGGGCGCAACATCATTGTCCCAAGTACTGATCCATGCTCTAAGTTCATCACTCTTATTTCTGACACTTCTTGCGTTTAAGCTGACACACTTTTACCGATCGTATGGTTTCATTGCGTGAGAAACCTTTCTGATAGATTAACTACATCCTGTCACTGCCCTATCTTCAACTGCCCTCCTCCCAGATATGTGGTTCTGATTCCCACACCCCTGTGAAACTAATTTAAACCATCCTGAACCACACGAGCAAATCTCTCACCCAGGATATTTGACCCCCTCCAGTTCAAGTGCAACCCGTTCTTTATATACAGGTCCCACATTCCCCAGAAGGCATCTTCTTCGTGGGCACAGTGGTTAGCACTGCTGCTTCATAGCGCCATAGACCCAGGTTCAATTCCCGCCTCAGGCGACTGACTGTGTGGAGTTTGCACATTCGCCCTGTGTCTGCATGGGTTTTCTCCGGGTGCTCCGGTTTCCTCCCACAGTCCAAAAATGTGCAGTCTGGGGAATTGGCCATGCTAAATTGCCCATAGTGTTAGGGGAATGGGTCTGGGTGGGTTGTGCTTCGGCAGGTCAGTACCTGACTGTTGCTTCCCTCACTATTTCATGGCACTAGTAGCAAACCCGGGATTACGACTCTACTCGTCCTGCTCTTCAGCTTCCAACCTAACTCTCTGTAGTCAATTTTCAGATCCTCAATCCCTTTCCTGGCTATACCATTGGTGCCAATATGTACCACGGTTTCTGGCTGCTCACCCACCCCCTTCAGAATTTTGTAAACCTGATCGGCGACATCCTGGACCCTGGCACCGGGGAGGCAGCATACCTGCCGGGAGTCCTGTTCCTGACCACAAACTCTCCTGTCAATCCGTCTAACTATTGAGTCCCCTACCAATAGCGCTTTTCTATTCTCCCAACTTCCTTTCTGAGCCATAGTGCCAGGCTCAGTGTCAGAGACCTGACAGCTATGGCTTTCCCCTGGTAGGCCATCCCCACCAGCAATATCCAAAACCGTGTACTTATTGCTGAGGGGAACAACCACAGGGGATCCATGCTCTGACCGCAGGTTCCCTCTCTTACACCTGACCGTAACCCAGCTGTCCTTATCCTGTATCTGAGGAGTCACTATCTCCGGGTATATGCTCTCAATTTCTCCCTCAGCATCCCGGATGATCTGTAGTTCATCCAGCTCCAGCTCCAGTTCCATAATTTGGTTTTCGAGGAGCTGGAGTTGGATGCATGTCCCGCAGATGTAGTAGGCAGAGACATGTGAAGTGTCTCTCACCTGCCACATTCTGTCGGTGGAGTATGCAACTGCCCTAACATCCACATCCCGCTACTCTGAAAGCCTGCACAGGACTAAACAAAGGAAGAGAAGAGATCACACCCACTTAAACAACACCAGACAACCCTCGTTTCTCTCCGCCCTCTGTCTGCACCACTCCGTTCAAAAAGAAAAATGTATGTTACTCATCTTCCCAGCAGGAATTTGCTCCTTCCTCGCACCTCTCGGCAAATGGAGGCCCCGACGCCTGAGATAAGTTTTTTTTAAAACTGTCATACTCACCTTCCTAGCCGTCCTTCACTCCTCACTCGCCTCGCTTGGAGAAATGAACAATTAGTTGCAGTGTTGATGGTGATTGCTGGGAATAGGTAGCTTACCGACCGACAGAGAGGGTTTATAGATGCACCCTAGAAAGTATTGAATTTGGAGACATGACAACTACTCTTCCCAAGATGTCAAGAAACCACAGAGAGACATGAACACAGCCCAGTCCATCATGAAAACTAGGCTTCCGTCCAAAGATTCTATCTTGGTCATGATGCTGTAGTTTGAAGAGGGGTATTTTGTCCTTTTATAAAGATAGGTAAATGCAAAGGTGTGACCAGTCCACCAGAACAAGGAGAGTAACCGTTTGTGAGGCCTTAAATGGATGGAGCCAGCTCTCAAACTAGGATTTCTACAATGATTTTCGTTTAGCTTTGATCAGATGCTGCTTTGGGCTTGAAGAAGTGTAATTGTAATTTTTTTCCCTCTCTCTTTGCTGTCAAATGCTGGGACTTATTTTTTTAGACGGTGAGATTGCATATGAGACATCTATTTTTCTGAATTTGTCTTTTTTGTCAAAGGTATGTTTATGGTTTTTTTCCAAATTGGAACAGGTTATTAGTAATCCTTAGTGTATCTATTATTCTGTTAAAATTTCCAACAGAGATAAATTATTCCAAATTACTCCTTCTTTAATTGCATTTTAATTATAATGTATAAATAAGTCGCGTTTTGCTTAATGCTGAGTAGCTTGAACTATCAAGGCAAGAACGGGGTCACGCTCTTTGGGACCTGGGATAATTAATCTCACATCCTCTCACCTCTGGTCAGATTACTCGCAGGTGCTGGAAATATGGCTCATGGGGGTCGGAGTGTGCTCATAAATCCGAGAGAAGGACATTGCCAATTTAAGACAGGAACTGGGCATTTGAGACAACGGCTCCCCCTCCAATGCAGGTCACCTTGGTCATTATTTGTAGGGTACTCTCTCTCTCTCTCTCTCTCTCTCTCTCTTGCTTTAGGCGGCGCATTACTGGCCCATTCCCTGAACCTGTGCTATTACAATCACACGAGCCCTCTTCCATTTTTTTCTGGTGGTCAAGATTGGACCATGTCAGTAGGGACACAATGTACAAACCTCTGGATTAGGGAGGGAAAAACGTAACAAATTCATCCCTCATCCTGATGGTCACCTGTTTGTGCGGGTCCGTTAAGCTATACAGCCAGGTGTCATTATGTACGTAGGTCCTACATGTGATGAAGCATGGGATCGTTCTGTATTACCCCACATCTGTTAATAACTTCGCCAAGAAATCGAAAACATAACTTTGACCTGAAGTCCATATGGAAGAGGTCAGCGTGTAGCGTTCTTCAGATCATACAGAAAAACGAAAGGGTGGATCCTGATGAGTTGTTCCCTGAGCCAATTGTCAAAGTCATTTGCAGAATGCCACAGTGCCTGAACCTTCCAACAAGCATCAAATCATAATGTGGCTGGTAGGGAGAAAGGCATGACACGTCAGACGTGGAATCTGAGGGCCACAGCATGCAGTCAACGAAGTAGATGGAGGTGGGGTGTTTGAGACTGCCATATATCTTCTGCTGGAATCAGACTATGCAAAGTAATTTAAAAATCACACACCAGGGTATAGTCCAACAGGTTCATAATTGGAAGCACATTAGCTTTCAGAGCATCGCTCCTTCATCAGATGATAGTGGAGGACTCAATCCTAAAACACAGGATTTACAGCAAAAATTTACAGTGTGATGTAACTGAAATTATACATTCAAAAATATTTTGATTGTATGTTGAGTCTTTCATCTGTTTGAATACCATGATAGTTTCACATTTTTGATGTGTAAATCACAAAACCTTTTCTTTTAAAATTGCATTCTCAGGTTAGCTGTAACAATGGGTGATAGCTAGACAATATGTTGTAGGTGTTAGCCCCATGTACTCTCTCTCTATGTCATGATGTTTAGATGGATTCTAATCTAAAAAGTGAGATTACAGGGTTTTACATGAATTCAGGTAGTTTTGAGCAAAGTACAATATAATTCTGCAAGTACAAATTCACCTCACAAAATATATGTGTGCAAGTGGGTCTTTGTGTGTGTGCGTCTGTCTGGGTTGGGGGTTGTGAGTGTAATGGTGGTATCTATGTCCACGCTCTGACACCATTACACGTGGGGACACCTCCCACCTTGTTCTTGGCAGGTACTCATGTGACTCCGCCAACGTTGTCTATCTTATACGTTGTAGCCAAGAATGCCCATGGGCATGGTGCATTGAGGAAACCGAGCAAAAGCTACGACAACGGATGAATGGGCTCCACAGAACTGAAGTGGGTAACACTTCAGTGGTCCAGGACATTCGACCTCGGACCTTCGGGTGACCATCCTCCAAGGCGGATTTCGGGAGAGGCAGCAGCGAAAAGTGATCGAGCAGAGGCTGATAGCTAAGTTCAGTACCCTTAGGGAGGGCCTCAACCGGGACCTTGGATTCATGTCACATTTCAGGTGACCACCATTGCACTATACACACCTACAGACACTCCTACATACACTCCCACACACACACATACACACACACAGGCACTCCTATCCACACATACACATGGACACACATATACACAGACACACACACACACCCTTACAGACACACACACTCCCACACTCACACATACATCCTCTCAGAGACTTAGACGACTCTACACTCAAGCACGCACACATACATTCTCTCTTACAGACACTCATAAACCCCCACCCCAGACATGCACACACACACTCCCACACTCACACATGCACCCCCTCACAGACTTAAGACACTCTACACTCACTACACACACACATACACTCTCTCACACACTCACAACCCCTAACCCAGACAGACACACACACACATAGACAAAGACCCACATGCACACATAGATTTTGTGGGGTGAATTTGTACTTGCAGAGTTGCATTGTGCTTTGCTGAAAAACTGCATGAATTCATGTAAAACTCTGTTATCTCACTTTTTAGATTTGAATCAATTTAAACATCATGACATAGACAGAGAACACGAGGGGCTAACACCTTCAACATATTGTCCAGCTATCACACAGTGTTACTGTTAACCTGAGAATGAAACTTTTTTAAAAAGAAGGTTTTGTGATTTACACATGAAAGAAGTGAAACTATCATGATATTCAAAGAGATGAAAGACTCAACAGACAATCAAGGTATTTTTCAATGTATAATTTCAGTTACATCACACTGTAAATTTTTGCTATAACTTCTGTGTTTTAGGATTGAGTCCTCCACTATCACCTGATGAAGGAGCGACGCTCCGAAAGCTAATGTGCGTCCAATTAAACCTGTTGGACTATAACCTGGTGTTGTCTGATTTCTAACTGTGTGCACCCCAGTCCAACACCGGCATCTCCAAAATTATGCAAAGGAAGTTTGAAGAGACGCAGTGTTTTTCGTGAAGGTCCATCCTAAGCAGCTCCTAGACGCAGGACTCTGCTCTGTAGTAATTTCCCTTGCGATATGTACTGATACAAACATTTACTTTGTCTAGAGGACTATCAACTCCGTGAGACACTCTCTTTACTCTGCCTGAAACCGTTCGTACTCCAAAACAAGGAGGTGACCTTGATCGAACTCGATATGCAGACTGCCATATTCTAAGTTCCTGGATTACATGCAGAGGCACTGAAGGTTGGAGCATTTGCAACCAAGGTGCATGGGCAAATACACTCTCTAAGGTCTTTCGGCCAAATCAAATGGAGGTCCATGGAGTTTTGCGCTCTCACGGTGCCTCCAATATATGTAAAGTTTATTGTGCAGAAATTAGAGCTGCATTGAGTTTGTTAGTTGGCACTATTGGGAAAGTTGAATTCAATGTTTATTTGTCTCAATATACTAAGATTGTGCAAGTGATTCTGCATGTATATAAGGATTATCTTATGCATGAAATATATTACTGCAATGAAGAAAATTGAGCCTCTGACATTGCAGCTCACTGCTGACATTCTTGCCTATTCCTGTTCCTATTTCTATGATTTTATGGAAATTAGAAGGCATGGTGCTTGTAGGTTCTGAGGAAGCACAGGAAAGATAAAACAAACTGATCCCTCGTGCACTCACTACAAAAGACCATTTCATCCAGGATAAAGCTCTCTTATCCCACTGTAATTACTCAAGCATTCATAAAATAGATACAATCTCGATGAAACAGAGTCCAATGAAATGATATCACTTTCAATTCATATAAATGATTGGATGTGAATACAAGAGGTGTGGTTAATACATTTGCAGATTACATTAAAATTATTATTGTAGTGGACAGTGAAAATTACCTCAGAGTAGAAGGGGACCTTGACCAGACGATCGTTTAGGCCGGGGAGTGGCAGATAGAGTTCAATTTAGATAGATATGAGGTGTTGAATTTTCATAGGGTAAATCAGTGTAGGGTTTACTCATTTAGTGGAAAGGTCCTGTCGAGTGTAGCCATACAAGTGACTTTAGAGTGCAGATTCATTTTCCCTTGAATGTGAAGTTGCAGTTGAATGGGGCAGTGCAGAACACATTTGGTATGCTTGCCATCATTTGTCAGTGTATAAAGTACACGGGTTGCGAGGTCATGTTGTGCCTATAGTGGACTTGGTTTAGCCACGTAATGAATACTGCGTTCAGTTCCACTCTCCCTGCTACAGAAAGGATAATGTGAAACCTGAATGGGTTCATAAAAACTTAACAAGGATGCTGCGAGGATTGGAGCACGAAGAAGAGACTGAATAGGCTGTGGTTACTTTCCATGGATACTCCAAGGCTATAGAAGTTTATAAAGTTATCAAGAGGATGGATAGTCTGAATAGCCAAGGTCTTTTCCCCAGGGTAATTAAGACAAAAACTACAAGATATTGGTTCAAGGACAAAGGATAAAGTTTTTGAAAAAGGACCTAAGGTCCAACCTTTTCACAGATGGTGGTGCCAGAAACAACTACCAGATAAGGAAGAGGAGGTTGGAACAATTACAACAGTTAAAAATGCACCTGGCTGGGTTTATGGGGTGGTAGGGTTTTAGGGGTATATTGCCCGAATACTGCCAAATGAGATTAGATTAATATAGAATATCTGTCAGCATGGAGAAGTTGTATGAAGAGTTTGTTTCTGCACTGCGTTATTTGTATGTTTCCAAAGCCATCCCTTGTTGGTGTTATGTATATTTGAACAGAGGAGAAGTAACATTTTCTTGACTTTTCAACTTAGCCAGAATGTGCTAGCCATTCCCCAAGGTGTTGTGTGGAATTTTGGGATGAGCTGTGACTGCAGTTCTTGATTGGCCCACTATGCTGTCAGATAGTGAGAGAAAGAGAGGTAGAGAGACAGATCGTCAGAAAAGAGAGATAGAGAGAGAGAGAGAAAGATAGAGAGAAAGAGAGAGAGAAAGAAAAAAATAAACAGAAAAGAGAGAGAGAAAGAAATAAAGAGAAGAGAGAGAGAAAGCGAGAGAAAAAGAGAGGTAGAGAGAAAAAGCGAGCGAGGGAAAAACAGAGAGAGAGCGAGAGCTAGATTGCTTGATTGAGAATTTATTACTGAAGTGTAAATGAGCAACGTAGTGGGATTTCAATGTCCTGATGTTGTTTTTGTTGAAAGTTGACAAGTAGGTTTCTGATACTGGAAGATATTGTATTTCCAGGAGGGAGTGCAAGGGAGAACACCTACAGAATGCAGACACTTAACTATTCACAAAGATCCATATTAATTTAACGTTAAGATGGTTAAGAAGTAGCAGCTCAGATCTAACGCTGTAGTTAATCAGACAGGAAACATTTCTAAGACATGATAGTCAAGGATGTTCGTAGAATCCCTACAGTATGGAAAGACGCCATTCAGCTCAACAAGTCCACACCGAACCTCCAAAGAATAACCCTTTCAGACCCATTCCCCTCAGCTATTATCCTATATTTACCACTGACTAATGCACCTAACCTGCACATCCCTGAGACTATGGGCAATTTAGCACAGCGAATTCACCCAACCTGCACATCTTTGATGTGTGGGAGGTAACCAATGCAGACACATGAATAACAGGCAAGCTCTAAAGAGACCGTCGACGGAGGCTGAAATAGAACGCGGGTCTCTGGCGTTGTGAGGCATTAGTATTTACCTCTGAGCCACTGTGTCACCCATGTGCTGGCATTAGAGAGGAATCTAGCATCCGAGATTGTGGAAGCATAGCCCTGCTTCTTACTCCATTTTAAATAACCATTCAAGAAAGTAAACAATCCTCAGTGATAAAAAGCTAATGTCATAAATGGGAAGGTGATAGCGTTATTATCACTGTACTATTAATCCATTAAGCAAACCATGCTCTGGAGACCTGGGTTCCATGTGGAGTCTATTTGGGGGAGGGGGCTATGACAATCTGAAGGTATTTTGGGCTGAAAACATTTTCAGGGGGTGGGGGAGGGGAGATGGGGTGCTTTCTGAGGTGCCAGGGGTGTGAGCAATCTGAGGAGGAATGAGTGGCACTGTCTGGGGTGTTCAGTGTGGGGAAGGTAGAAAGGGACAGGTGTACTTCCATGAACATTTCTTCTGAGCTTCAAAGACACAAAGTCTCAATTATTTGAGTTGGATGTCAATCCCTATTTGAGAATATCTATACATTTGAAAGTAAGTAATAAAAATAAACGCATCGAAGAAATATTTAGATGAGCATTTTGCGATGCCAAGGCTTATAAAGTTAAAAGTCACAACACCAGATTATAGTCCAACAGTTTTACTTGAACGCACTTGCTTTCAGAACCTTGCTGCTTCATAAGATGGCTATGGGACAAGATCATAACAAACGGAATATACAGTATAAACCATTGTGTCATGCAACTGATATGATATATTGAACAAACTTAGATAGGTGCAAAATCGTTCATCTTTTAGAATGGATTGCAGGTTTCGATTAATTAACAAGGAAATCCCAGAACTGCTTTTAAGTCACATTCCCGAGATAACTTAAGATTTTATTTTTTTAAAAAGATGCATTAAAGGTGTGAGGTTAGAGTCTGTCTATATTCCAATCATGAGACAGACTGGTTCTATTT
This sequence comes from Chiloscyllium plagiosum, assembly GCF_004010195.1. NCBI lineage: Eukaryota > Metazoa > Chordata > Chondrichthyes > Orectolobiformes > Hemiscylliidae > Chiloscyllium > Chiloscyllium plagiosum. Next base: position 2,398,140 of record NC_057759.1, read on the forward strand.
CCAAGATAGGAGTTATAAGTGGCACATGTTTTGACTGCCTACATTGACTATACGGAGATTGCGTGCTTATTGAGTAAAATGCAATGTATCTCAAATGCAATTATGCTATTGCAAATTATCTTTCTCTCCCTCACATCATGCACAGAGACTTTTCTGTGTGTAGGTGTAGGAGAGATTGCGAGTGTGAGGGTGTGCATGTGAATGTGTGTGTGTGAGTGTGGCAGAATACAAGCTTTTGTGAATGTGTAGGTGTGAGCGTGGTGGTGTATTTATCTGTCTGAGAGAGAGTGTGTGTATGAGAGAGGGTCTGCCTGAGTGTGTTCGTATGTAAAGCTTTGTGTGTGTGTGCGTGCGTGTGTGTATGTATGTGTGTGTGTGTGTGAGAGAGAGAGAGAGAGAGAGAGAGAGAGAGAGAGAGAGAAAGAGGGTCACCTGTAGTGTGACTTGAACCCAAGGTCCTGGTTGATGCCATCCTCATGGGTAACAAACTTGGCTATCAGCGTCTGCTCAGTCACTCTGCATTGATATTTCAAAGGCAGTTCGAGATGGAAAATACATTATGGTCCAGCTAGAGGTGGCAGCAACTCAGGAACCAAATTATTAAAAAGGTAACATGGATGGGGTCATGCAGGGATCCACTGCCGTGAACTTCTCAGCATTTAAACACAGTGTCGTATAGGAGATTCATTCAGCAGTAACTGTCAGCTGAGAAATAGACAACCACATCCTACCCAGTTCAACAAAGAGAGCTTTGCATTTGAATTGATTATGCATCCTTATTAATTCATCACTATTAGATTTTGCTGAAAATTTAGGGAAAGTAACCAGTTCCATAGGAAGAACAGGAGGTTATTCTGCCTGATTCTCCACACAATGAGATCGCGGCTGATTTGGGGCTTCACTCCATTTGCCACCTTTGAGCCCATACCCCTTCATATCCTTTAATTGATAAGAAAAATTATGTATCTCAGATATAAAAAGAACAATTAAATTGGAACAGAACGCCATTTGAGGAAGAGAATCGCAAAGGCTACCATTCTACTCTTTTCCACTTTTTCTTCCTTTCCTCAGCCATCGGCGATCCTCCCAGTGTGGAGCAGCTCCAGCATGATAAAATAATGCCGTCCTTGTCTTCGCAGTTGTCAGCCATCCGTATCCCTTCACCAGCCGCCCGCCACCTCGCAACATTCTCCACTTTAGACACACCCTCTGGCTTGGTGTGGGAGGGGAACATTAAAAAGTTCGCAGTTGACCAGCCCGTTGACTAGCAAGATGCCTCACTGGGAGGGAGCATCTCTCCTGTCCCCCTCCATTCCCCAAAAAACACCATTCTGACTCTCGGCAATGGAGCATGTTGACATAGTCCACACTCCCTCAGTGTTTTTTTCTTTCCGTGAGTCCCTATGCCATTTTAACTTCAGGTTCTGCCCCCTCATGTCCCGTACTAGATGGCAGTTATTGGCTCCCTCGTGCCCCATGTCACTGTTTGCAGCTGCATCAGGGTAAAAACTCTTTAAGAGGGAGGAACGAAAGGGCCGACTCCGGATCTGGCCAAACGAAATAATTATAATATTAATATAAAATACACACAGATTCAGAGAGGTGGAAGTGAACGAGAAAGTATTCAGAAGCACATCAAGACCAAAGGCCACTCTCCCGAAGGACCTTTGTCCCAGACACAAACTGTTGACTCCTGTTTTTCTCTCTCTCTCTCTCTCCAACCCCTCGCTCTCTCTCTCTCTTCTTCTCTCTGTGTCAGCCCTCCATCCCCCCACCCTCCACTCCCGCACAGATGCTGACAGGCGTGAAGCAGAATATGGTCCTTGGGGGTGCGTCCTAGTTCTGGATCTTATTAAGGTTCGGTTGGCAGATGAATGACAGCGTGGGCAAGTGTGGGAGGTTATGCAATTGGGTGAGAAGAATAGAGGCTTAGCTTGTTTTCTAAATGGAGAAAGGTTTCGGAAATCCGAAGTACAAAGGGACTTCGGAGTCCAAGTTCAGAATTCAGGAAAATGACAATGTTTTCAAGGCGAATACTGAGATAAAGGCTATTAGACACGATGGGTTTGAGAATAATAAAGAGGAGGAGTTAGCAGTTCTGGAAAGTGTAAACATAGATAAGTGTCCTCGGCCAGATGGGATTTGTTCTAGGATTCTCTGAGAAGCAAGGGAAGTAATTGCAGAGACTTTGGGTTTAAGATTTATGTCGTCATTGTCAACAGGAATAGTGCCAAAAGACTGGTGGATTACAAATGTTATCTCCTTATTCAAGGAGGGGAGTTGAGACAACTCTGAGCTGAAAAGTGTGAGGTGATTCACTTTTGAAAGAGTAACAGCAATGCAAAGTAATGACCTAATGGTAAGACTCTTGGTAGTGTAGAAAAGCTGAGAGATCTCAGTGTCCATTTACATAGATCCCTGAAAGTTGTGACTCATTTTGTTAGGATTGTTAAGAAGGCGTATGGTGTGTTAGCTTTTATTTGTAGAAAGATTGAGTTTATATTACAGCTTTATAAAACTCTGGTGCTACCGCACTTGGATTATTGTGTATAGTTCTGGTCGCTGCAATGTGGGAAGAATGTGGCGAATGTACCCAGCATCTCCTGTTGTTTGGCCAAGTTAGGAATCTATCTGTGTTTCAGCAGGCAGGATGCTGCTGCAAAACACACTCAGGGCAGGCACATCACGGGGTTACATGCAGAGGATGTGCCCCTTGACATCTTCTGTTGGTGTTAGATACAGAGGAGAGATCTGTACCATCAAACAGTCCGAGGTCAGTGACAACTGTGGTTAGATAGAGAGTAAAGCTCCTCTACACTGAACCCAGCAAACACTCTCAGGATAGGTAAAACATTTCTGAGACAGAGTAAAGCTGCTTCGATGATGTGCCAATCAGAAATGTAAAGGGAAGGTATAATCTCACTGTAAAGCATCTCCTTCTGACACCACTATTCCGACACGCAGACACATTCGAACTGGACTGTTTTAAACATTATCACAAAGGACAGATCTACTCCACAAATTCAAAAAGAGGTTCTTTGCTGTATTCTCTTCGTTCTGTTCTGATTCTCGACCAAATTCTTGATCAGCAACTATACAGGAGTACACGAAGGTTTACCAGACTGAATCCTGGGATGGCAGTACTAATGTATGATGAGAGATTGAGTTGGTTGAGATTGCTTTCACTGGAGATTTGAAGAATGAAGGGAATCTCGTTAAAAAAAACCGATATAAACATAACAGGACTAGATAGGTCAGAAACAGGAAGGATGTTCACGATGGTATGAGGGAGGGGAAGTCTGGTTTTTGGGCGTGTAGAAGATTCCAGAATCAGGCATGATAGTTTTATAATTAGGGGTAAACGTTTCAGCACTGAGACGAGGAGAAATAGCCTCACTTGGAAAGTGTTGGGCCGGTTGAATTCACATATAGGAATTGAGGCCAAAATATTAGGTTTCCAAGAAGGACGTATGCATAATGTTTGCAGTTGAAGGGATCAAGGGATATTAGGGGAAAGGGCAGGATTAGGGTATTAGGTGAATAATCAGCCATGATCACATTGAATGAAGCGGACTCGAGGGTTCAAATTGCCTTTCACTGCTTCTGTCTTCTGTGTTTCTATTTACCCATATCCCTACATTTACCCCTTACCTAACACTATGGACAATTTAGCATGGCCAATTCACTTGACATGCACATCTTTGGACTGTGGAAGGAAACCGGAGCACCCGGAGGAAACCCACGCAGACACGGGAAGAACGTGCAAACTCCACACAGTCAGTCGCCTGAGACGGGAATTGAACCCGGGTCTCTGGCGCTGTGAGGCAGCAGTGCTAACCACCGTGCCGCCCATGAGTTAATTAATTGACAGTGCATTGCACGCCCTTACCACTCTCTGAGAAAAGAACCTGCCTCTGATATCTGTCTTAAAACTATCACCCCCGAAGTTGTAAGTATGGCCCCTCGTACAACCTGATGTCATCATCTTAGGAAAAAGACTCTCATTGTCTACTCTATCTAATCCTCTGATCATCTTGTATGTCTTTATCAACTCCACTCTTAGCCTTCTTCTCTCCAATGAGAACAGACCCAAGTCTCTCAGCCTTTCCTCATAAGACCTTCCCTCCAGACCAAGCAACATCCTGGTAAATCTCCTCGGCACCTTTTCCATCCATCGTATGGACCATCCAGCCTCCTCAGGAACACGAGGGGGGAGGGGTTTGCTTTTAAATCAACAACTTGTGGTGCAAAGACATTGTAAACCAGGGCAGCTATTGCTCCCCAAACCTTGATTTCAACACAATCAAATGCCGCCCTTGTTATCTACCACGGAAATGTACCGTTGTTGTACTAACTGTTGTGTACATACCGCCACAAGCAAAGGTTGAGGAAGCTCTGGACATGCTGCCTTTCAACACGAACACCTTAGGAATGGAACACCCCGAGGCCCTTTTTTTTGCAACTGGCGATTTCAATCAAACCAATCTAAGGAAACTGTTGCCCAAATACGGCCAAAACGTTACCTGCCCCACCAGGGGCCCGAGCATTTTTGACCACCGCTATACCACTGTGAAAGATGCCTACCGCTTCATCCCCAGCCCTCATTTCCGTCTCCCAGCTTACAGGGAAACGCTCAAGCGGGAGTCCAGCGCAGATACAGGTCCAGTAATGGTGGGAAGAGACAGAAAGCCAACTCAGGTGCTATCTGGAATTGGCTGATTTGGCCATGTTCAACAGTCTGCAGGTGGCTTGGACGCAATGCCACCACCGTCACAGACTTTACCAGCAAATGTGTAGAGGACTGCATACAGAGGAGGTCAATACGAGTGTTCCCCAACACGATAACCTGGATGAGTCAGGACATACAGAACCTGCTAAAAATCAGGTGTGAGGCTTTCAGAGCTGGAGACCTATTCAAAGATAAAGAATCCAAGTTTTTCCTTCGCATAGCCATTAGGACAGCCAAGGAGCAATACAGATTCAAACTAGAGACACAGACAGACATCCGGAGACTATGACAAGGACTGAATGACATCACAGGTTATAAGAAGAGACAGTGCAAGGTAGCAGGCGATGACACATCCCTGCCAGATAGTTCCTACGCCTTCTATGCTCGCTTTGAGCAGAATTTCGGAGGAGATGTAACACCTATTCCGACATGTCCTGACGAACATATCCCAAAAGTCACTGCATCAGGAGTCAGGTCAGTTTTCTTTCGTGTGAATCTAAGGAAAGCAATCGTACCTAATGAAGTAACAGTCCGTTCACTCAAAGTTTGTGCATATCAAATTGTGGAGATCTTCTCGGACATCTTCAAACTCTCCCTGCAGTAGGCCATTAGCCCTGCTTGTTTCAAGAGGGTCAACATCATCCCTAAGCCTAAGAAGGCTCATGCAGCATGTCTCAATGACTACTGCACAGTGGTCCAAATTTCCATGATCATGAAGTGCTTTGAAATGCTGGTAATGACAGAAATCAACTCCAGACTCCACACTACTCTCGACCTGCTCCAATGTGTCTACTAGACCAACAGATCCACATCAAATTCCATATCACTTGCCCTTCACCTCTCCCTGGAACATCTTGACACCAAGAACAGTTATGTAAATATCCTAATTATTGACTCCACCTCACCCTTCGACACTACTATCCCCTGGAGACTGATTACTAAACTTCATGATCTCAGACTAACCCCCACTTTATGCAAGTGGAGCTTCAGTTTCCTTACACATAGGCCACAATCAGTGAAAATTGGGGACTATATTTCATCCTCATTAACACTCAGCACTGGAGACCCTCAGGGGTACGTAGTTAGCACTCTACTGTACTCACTGTATACCCAAAACTACGTTGCCAGATACCAGACTAGTGTCATTTACAAGTTTGCTGATGCCACCATCATAGTCGGTTACATCTCACATGGCAATGAAATAGAATATAGACGGGAGGTGGAAGACATTGAAAAATAGTGCACTGAAAACAACCTAGTTCTTAATGCCAGCAAAACCAAGGGACTCATTATTGACTTTCTGTTTTGTTAGGATTGTTAAGAAGGCGTATGGTGTGTTAGCTTTAAGGAATATGTCAACCCCATCAACCCCTAGTATAGCAGCTGTACTCTTCAAGGTCAGAGACGGTTACAGAGAGTGGTGAACTCGGCCCGGACAATCACAAAGCCAACCTCCCATCTATAGAATCCCATCTATAGAATCTCTAGCACGCCCACTATCAAGGAAAGGCCACCAGCATTCTCGAAAATCCATCCCACTCTGACAATGCTTTTCTAAAACCTTCAGAATCGGGGAGAAGGTACAAAGGCCTGATTGCATGCATCAGCCGGTTTCGAAACAGTTTATACTCTACTGTTGTTAGAATATTGAATAGACTCATATACTCTTAGCATTCACCTGTACCTGTATTACTATTTTTGCCGCTGTTTACCTATTATTTATTTATGTATGGTATTTAACTATGTGATCTGCCTGCATTGCTCACAAGACAAAGCTTTTCACTGTGCCTCGTTACACGTGACAATAAATTTAATTCAATTAAGTTCAGTTCCAATGCTTCCATATTCTTCCTGTAATGGGGCGACCACAACTGTACACAATGGACAAAGGGATAATGTAACTTTCATAACAGCAGCCAGTCCAGGCGGTAGGCAGCCAGGGATAGAACTATTGTCCACAAATGAAATAAATGCCAACCAATGATTGCGTTGGGTTCCAGTTCAAAAGGTTCCAATCCCGTAATATAAATCCCAGATTAATTCCTTAAATCCTGTACAACTTCAAAATTAACTTCCCAACTCCAAGAAGGCAAGTGAGCTAAACACGTCAGAACCACCCTATCAATATGTGATGCCGACTTCAGACGTTTACATACCTTCAGTCTATCTGTTCTACAATACTTCTGAAAGCCCAAAAGCTGAATTGTATATGTCTTATTTTGTTGGTTTTATCAGAATGCAACATCTCACATCTTCCAAATTTGACTCAAGCTGCCACTCTTCTGTCTATTGAGAGAATTGATCCAAAGTCTATTTCTAATCATAGATGACCCTCTTAACTTTCCACAATACCAATAGGTTTGGTGTCATCTGCAGCGTTACTTACTATGTTTTCTATATTTCATCAAAATAACTCATAAAGCATAAACTGAGTGGACCCAGCGCCCATCACGGCGGAACAGCACTGGTCAATGGCCTTCAGTCCAAAAACAAAAGTCTATATTGTTCAGAAAAAAAAAAATCTGCATTTTGGGAATAACATTCACAATAAATCAGGATTTGGGCAATTGCATACCGTGCCCTTTTAAACTACTAGCTCACATACCTTCCTTCCAGTAGGAAGATTGTGTTTCTTTCAGTAATTATGCGCTTCCAGTGAGAGTTTGTTTACATTGTAACCCACTGCTTCAATCAACTACAAGGTTAGATCGAATATACTGTGGAGAAGTGAGTGAACTACATCATGGATGGTAGATATTAGTGTCTCTGAAAAAAAAAAGCAGGATTTTCTTCGTAATGTTCTGCAGCAAACGATCTCATTTATCAGCAATCACAGGAGCAATTGATTTTGTAAACTCGTAACATGGGAAAATAAAATGGTGAATTCGAGTGTTCACAATGCACGTTGCGTTGTTGTCAGTAATTTATCTGGTGCCAAATGCACACTGTTGTACATGTGTAGTTTTCAAAATTAAGAGATTTGTTTTCAAAATTAATTGAGGGAATTGGTCTTCCGACGACATGTGTTGCAGTTCCGTGACCACACACCAGAAGGAGTCAGACAATTAATTGACACAGGGAAAATAAAATTTTGACCTTAAAAATATGATATAACAATAAGCTCCCATGCGAATACGTTTTTTTTTTACGGGGGGGGGGGGGTGTGGAGTGTCCTGATCAGGGGGGCTTTCTTATCAAGAAGTCCTTTTTGATGATCAACAAAGAACGAGAAATCCCGATCAGGCAAATGGAAGACGGATCATCAGAAGTGATGGAAGATCAAAGAACGAGTCCCGTAATGAGACGATCATGAGAACACAGGATTTCGAAACAGAATCAAAAGTAGATTTCGAAAATTTAAATATGACAAGTTGGCTCAAGCGTAATGGGTCGAAGACAGGCAAATGGACTGGAAAAACATATCAGGCACACTTGAATGGAGGATCGGGATTCATGGGCAGAATTCTGCCCATCAAGCCCGATCCTCCATTGAATTGTGGCTGATACGTTTTTCCAGTCCATTTGCCTGTCTTCGACCCATTACGCTTGAGCCGACTTGCCATATGTAAAGTTTCGAAATCTACTTTTCATTCAGACAGTTGCTAAGAAATTCACAAACACTGAAGCATTTACTTCAACTGTATTGCATACAGTAAAGAAAAATGATCCTCAAGTCAGCAAGTTAAGTCTTAAAATGCAGTCTGGTCCTTATCAAATCACTGGTGGAGTTTACCTATCATTTCAACCAATGATTTCTGCATTTAGTTCTGCTGACAGTTTGATTCTTAAGCAGTGTTTTTCTCTGAAGTTCTGCGCCTGAAGTATCCTGGAATTGAATTCTCATACAAGTTTCTAATCTTCAAGATTAAAGCATAAAATTATTGATGATCCTTTAGTTCACTTCATTGACTAATCATCTGGAGGTATCACGTCGACAGCTTGCTTTCATATCAGAAGTAGATCCCTTGTTACCTGTTACATTTAGTATTAAATATCTATTGAAGCGCAGATTTTGTTGCAATGAAACCTCAGGGCTTTCCTTCTGCAGGCAATCTTATTTAACTGTTTGATATGAGGCAGCATGCTAAAAAACATTGTTACTTACTCTCTCACAGGAAGGAGCGTTTTTTTGTTGTTTCCCATAAGTAGCCAATTACTACTCTCACCATATGTATTAATTCCTTTTTAAAAATGAAAACAATCTATCTTAGTTTTAAAAAATTTGAAGAAGCATCAACTACTTCAATGGGCAAGGAATCCCATAGATTTAAAACCCTCTGGGTGGACAAGTTCCTTCTGAACTCAGCCCTCATTGAGGCTTTGCACTATTATCCCAATTTTACCTGCCAGTGGAAACCTCCTCTCTACTTCAATGTAATTGACTCCCTTCATAATTTTATATATTTCGATAATATCCTCCCCAGTCTTCCAAATTCCAGTAATTCTAATGACATTCTACTCGTTTTCTCCTCATAAGTTAACCCACCCAACTCCAGAATCAACCGAGTAAACCTCCTCTGTATTCCGTCTGGTACCAGTACATAATTTTTCAACTAAGGAGATCAAAACTTCACGCAGTGCTCCAGGTATGGTGTCAACAACACCCTGCACAGCTGCAACATAACCGCTCTTTTTTAAAAAATCAAAACTTTAGCAATGAAGGATAAATTTCCATTTACCTTCCTGGTTCCTTGTTGTCCCTGCAGAACAACCCTCCGTGACTCATGCACAAGGACACTCACGTCCCCCTGTATTGCAGCATGTTGCAACATTTTACCTTCTATGTAATAATCTACTTTACGGTTACTCTGAACAAAATGGATTAATTCACGTTTATTAACATGTATCATATCAGCCAGTCCTTTGCCCCCTCACATAAAGCATCTATGTTCCTCTGCAATGTTTCACAGTCCTCTGCACACTTTGGAGTACTACTGACCTTAGTATTATCTGCAAACTCTCACGCAAGACTCGTTGTCCCCAACTCCAAATCGTCTGTATACATTGTAGGTAATTGCGGGATCAGCACTGATCCCTGAGGCACACCACTAGTTACTGATTTATCCCCATTCCTTGTTTTCTGTTCGTCAACCAATCTTCTATCCACGTTATTACTTTACCCTTAACGCCATGCACCTTTATCCTATGCAACAGCTTATCTTATCTTTTGTCTATCACCTTATCGACGCCTTATCGTACATCACATCCACTGGGTTCCCATTGTCCAAATTGTTTTTAATATCTTCACAGAATTACAAAAGATTTGTTTGCATGACCTGCCTTTCATCAATCCACGCTGTGTCTGCCAACTTGACAATTTCTATCTAGATGCCTTCTTCCTTCATAATAGACTGAAAAATCTCCCACACTACAGAGGTTAAGCTAATCAGTCTATAATTTTCCAACTTTTGTCTAACTCCACTTTTAAACAGTAGCATCACATTTGCTGTCTTCCAATCTGCTGGAACTGTCCCAGACTCCAGCGAATTTTGGAAAATTACCACAAGTGCACTTACTATTTATCCCGCCATCTCCTTTAGTATTCTGGGATGCATTCCATCAGGGCCAGTGGGCCTGTCTATTCTCAGCTCCGTTAGCTTGCCCAACACTACCTCTTCCATTGTACTGATTGTTTCAATGTCCTTAACTAACTTCGTCTCTTTGTTCATTACTGGCATGTTAGTAGTGTCCTCCACTGTGAAGACTGATACAAAATGCCTATAAAGTCCTGCGGCCAATTCATCATATCGCATAACTAAATGCCCCTTCTCATCCTATAAAACACCAATGTTTGCATTAGCCACTGCTTTTCGTATTATATATTTATAGCAACTTTTGCTATCTGTCTTTAGACCCTTTGCTTGTATTTTTTAAATGTTCTATCTTACTTTTCATTATAGGTCATTTTGTGGTTTTCTGTTGACATTTAATAACATACCAATCTTCTAGTTCTGCTATTCTTGGCCACTTCCTACGCCTTCTCTTACAATATGATAGCCTTTCTTATTTCGTTAGGCACCAATTGCAAATTATATCTTTTCTTTCAGTCCTTCCTTTCCAGTGGAATATACTTTTCCTGGGCACTTTGAAAAATTACTTAGAAAGTCCTCCAGTGCTAAAAAAAACTTTGTTTCCAGTGTACTTTCGTCAATGCTCCCACATTCTATTGTTTAATACAGGAGCCTGGCGTTGGATTTTATCTTCACACGCTCCATTATATTCTAAATTCAACCATATTGTGATCGCTCCTTCCAAACAGATCCTTAACTATGAGATCATTCATTATTCCTGGCTTATTATACAGGACCAGATCTAAGATAGCTTTCTCCCTCGTCAGCTCCATTACATACTCTTCAATGTTTATCGCGGATACAACCAACAAACTCAACCTCAAGGCTACCCTGGACTAGCTGGTTCGAACAAACATGCAAATTAAAATCTCCAATGATAATTGACATGTCATTTTTTTAGAGGCATGGGTTATTTCTTTGTTTATTTCCTGCCCCACTGTGATGTTATTATTTGGTGGCCTATAGACTACGCCTATCAGTGACCTTTCCGTCTTAGAATTTCTAATTTCTTCCCAAATGGAGTCAGCCTTATTCTCCATAGAACCAATATAATCTCTGAGAACCACCGTGATGTAGTCATCGAATATCATAGCTACACCACCTTCCTTACCTTCCTGCCTGTCCTTCTGAATACCACTGGATATTAAAATCCCAATCGTGTCCATCCTCTAACCATTAGTACTCAATGGCTACTAAATCATTGTCGTTCACAATGATTTGTGCCATTAACTCATAGACCTCATTATGAATGCGACAAGCATTCAAGTAAAGTGTCTTTATGTTAGTTTTCATACTCTCATGACTTACAGCATCGCTCACAATTTTCTGAATTATCTTTTTTTAATTCTTCCATAGTCTGCTTTGTACTTAAACCCTCCTGCCTACATGCTAACCTGCTGCTTACCTACGGTGTTTACCATCATAGTTCCTGTCGGTTTCCCTTTCCTCCGCTCCTCCTCCCCCCCACCGACTCACTAGTACGACGTCCTAGTGACCACATTGATTCTTTTCTCTATAACAATTGTTCCACGTCGGTTCAGGTGGAGACCATCCCATCAGTATCATTCCACTGGTTCCAAAACTAATGCCAATGCCCTATGAAACAAATCCCATCTTTCTGACACCACTCCCTTGGACACATATTTACTTCCCCAAATTTCTTATCCCTAAGCCATTTTGCCCGTGGCTCTGGTAGTAATCTGGAGATTATGACCCGTAAGGACCAGTTCTTACTTTCGTTCCTTCTGATTTGTAATCCCTAAATAGATCCTTCTTACTGGCCTTGCCTACGTTGTTTTTCCCAGTTTGGGTAACAACAACGTGATGACCACCCTCCTGCTCTAATATCTTTTCAAGCCAGTCAGAGATGTCCTGCACACTGGCACTAGCAGGCAGCTCACCATGTGCGTCCCTGATGCAGAAAGTAAAGGATACTATCTATCCCCCAATTATGGAATCAACCATAATAGCACTTATCTTTTTGCTCATGCCTCCCGGATGGACTTCCACACCATGGGGTTGTGGTCAGCTGGCTCATCCTGTCCGACGCCCCTTTTCTCATCCACACAGGGAGCGAGCATATCATACCTGTTGGACAAGGTCTAGAATTGAGGCTCCTCCATACCTAACCTCAGGATCACCCTAGATGTATCACCTGCAATCACACCCTGTTGTCGCTGATCACTAACTGAACTTCAATTACTTATTATGCCAGGTGTGCCAATATACCGTTAAGGAGGGAACTGTAGGGTTTTGACCCAGCGACTGTGAATGAACAGTGACATATTTCCAAGTCAGAATGGTCTTTGTATTGCTGGGGAACCTGAAAGAGGTGATGTTCACATTATCTGCTGCCCGTGCCCTCCTGAATGAAAATGTTTGTGGTTTTGGAACATCTGAGAATATTCAGAGAATTTCTGAATTGCTTATTGTCGATCGTATATCTGCTCCTGCAGAGCGTTGTTTGGTGATCGGTTAGAGGTACATGGATGTCGTTCCAATAAAGCGGGCATCCTTCCTTCAGGACAGTTTTAAGCTTCTTTAGTGTTGGAGCTGCACCATGAAGCAGAGTAGTAATCGTCCATCTGACTCCTGTATTGTGCCTAGTAGGTGATGGGCAGGTGGGAATCAGGAGGTAAGTTAGTCTTGCAGTATTCCTGTCTTCTGACTTGCTCTTATTCACTGTGTTTATTTGGCTACTCCTTTTCAGTTTTTATCCAATGGAAGTCACCAATTTGTTGATAATTGGGTTTTCAGTTTTCTTAACACCATTGAATGTAAAGCAGCTATGGTTAGATTTTCTCTTGTTGGTGATAGGCATTTGTACAGCGCGAATGTTACTTATCACTTGTCAGCCGAAGCCTGGACGTTGCTCAAATCGTGTTGCATTTGCACATGCATATCTTCAGTATCTAACGAGTCGTGAACGGTTCTGAACATTCTGTAATCATTGTAAAACATCCACACTTACGATCTTATGATTGAGGGAAGGGCAATGACGAAGCAGTTGAAGATTTATTTCCCTTTAGTCAATCATGAGATGAGGGCATCGCTTTTACATCCCTTATTGCCCATATGGCAATTAATTTTCAACCACATTGCTATGAGTCTGGAGTCACATGTCGACCAGACCGGGTTGGTAGTTTACTTCCATCAAGGATATTAATTAATTAAATGTTTTATTTTCCTCAATAAAAAGACAGTCGATTCATGGTCATTAGATTCTTAGTTCCAGATTTTTATTGGATGCAATTTTCACCATCTGTTGTGGTGGGTTCCAACCCAGGTCCTCAAGATATTGTTTGGGTTTTGCAGTAAACATTCTATCGATCATACCACTGGGACATCATTCTGCATTGTTGGGCTTGGACACTACTGTGAGGACATCCTGCAGAGATATCGTGTGCCTGAGATGACCTACCTGCAGCAACCATAATCAACTTCCTATGTGCTAAGTATGACTCAAACTATCGAGAGTTTTCTCCACGATACCCATTTATTCCAGTTTTGCTAAGACGTTTTGATGCCATACTCGATCGAATGCAGATGGCTGTCACTCACCTCACCCCACATTCGGCATTGAACTTGCTGTTTGAAGTGACTACTTTCTGCAAGTAAAATCTTAAAAGTTTCAGCAGGGCAATCATTTGTATTTGTTACATACCAGTTACAAAGCAAATATTCAGGCAATTCTGTTCATGCATCTTCGAATCATTATTTTGATAAGCATGGATAATGAAGTCTAATTTTCTGTGCACATTCTTTTATTTGTTGCTTAGCACGTTATTCCAGACAATTCTTCAATACATAAACAGTTTTTAAAGATATGAAGTTTATTGTATTACACACATCCTCTTTATTCACTATTTCAAATGTGATAATAGATCAGAGTATAGCATTTTGGTTCATATCCAAGCAGAGTTGCTACACAAAATATATTTTGAAAACTCACAGTTTATTTATGAGTTACAGATCTGCGCAAACGATAATGGATCAATGAGTGACAGAAAATGATCACCAAATTAAACACAAAGGTAATAATCATGGAAGAAGTCATAAACGTGCTCGAATAATAAAAATGCTAGAAATGGCAATAAATGTTACTGTGAATGAACACTGCGTTCTATTTTAAACATAATCATGTCTTAACATAACTAATTCCCATTTCCTGCGTTGCATGTATTTCAGTAGCCAAAGACGAAACACGGTAGTAGTAAATCCCAATGTTCACAAGCTAATAATAACAACAAAATATGAAAAACAGATTAACATGTTCTGATACGCATATGTGCAATGTAACCAGAAGCTTCTTCGTGGATGCAGGTGGGTCACAATAGTAAGTCAGACACCATTCTCTTCTACACGGTGAAGAACGCAGATGTCTATGTATTAAAGCAGCCCTTGAGCACGGCAATTTGCAGTTTGCATACTGGTTAATATGACAATAATGTATACTACTATAAATAACCAAATGTTAATGCACGCTGATCAAAATTATCCAGAGATGCGTGCACCCACAACTTCATTCTTTAATATTACTTGGATAAAGGAAGGATACTTATTTTCATTAACAATCGCACAGAATTTCAGATCACACCCCCAATTGCATCATAAGAGACGTAAAGCCCTGTAGATGTCCTATAGTGAAGGAAGGAATCAAAGCAGTGATAGTTACGAGAAGCATGGTTAATGCATGCATGAATGCCTTCTTCTTTAATCGATATAGGTTGTTCTGAAACTCTCAGGGATTCAGTTATGAACATCGTTTCCAGAACCTTCCCCTAACGTTTGAAACAAATCGTTCAAGATGTTGTTCAATCGAGAGATTTACATGGTCCCCATGGGGAAACAAAAACAATAGTTCAGACCTTCAATTTGAGATGCTGCAGTCCTTTACGTTTAAAAGGTTTCTACAGTTAATGGCCTGGACAGCAGTGTTATAAGTTTTCAAGCAAATCAATGAACTTTTCAATTTAAAGGCATATTAGCTACAATGAATGATCACACTAAACTGAGCAATCAGATTGCCACTTCAAGTAAAATCTCGATGAGTTAAGATGACTCATGAAAATAGAGACTGATGATGTATGTATTGGAAGAAATGGAATAGGTTTGGATTCTGGATTGCTTATATGTCCTGATAATAATCCGTTAACTGTTACAAAGTTAAAAGATTTCAAGGGACCCAAAATACAATATGGGTGAGAGTTAAAATGGTTTTCCAATGCAGTAGAAAAGGAGGGAGAGTTTTGAGGACATCACTTAAAGAATGACTACAGATCTAAATCTACTTTTGTTCTGATTCTGTCTGGACGACTGAAGAAACCAGATGCAGTTTTTATATCAGTGGGTAATGAGTTATTTATCTGTACTCTCAAAGTTTCAAATACCACATGAGAAAATGCACTTAGAGTTGGTTGTGCAGGTGAGGAATTATACTGTTCAATACATCTTTAACAGAGAACAAAATGTGCAGTTCCACTGAATAATATATCACAGCTGCACACTTTGCACATTATTTGAGAAAGTCAACATTACAATTCAAGTTATCAACATTTAAGTATATCTGAATTCCAAAAGCAAAAAAAAGTTATCTGCCCGTATTTTGAATTTAAAAATTACGAAGTATAGATCTTCGAAAAATTGTACTGATCAATCTTCTTGCCAGTGGAATATTGCGTTCTGTAACTTCAAGATGATTATTGCTCCAAAAATATGTTCAGGCAGACACTCTTAATTTAGCAGACAAGAAAACAAATAAGTTTGTGTTCAAAACTTAGATTTATTCCTCTTCATTCTCCCTCTCTCTAACACGGGTTTGTCAAATTAAAAAGGCAATTGATTGACTTTGGAGTGCGGCTTTCGCTAAATTCCCTTTTTTGTCCCTCTCAATGTAGTGCAAAGTTCGTCGCACAACGCTGATACTCCAGGAGATGGGCCTTAGCCCTTCCTGTTGTTTACTCCAGTGGTAGCACAAAATATTTGCAAATTCTGGCGTTTGCTCCCATCAATGCGCAAAACACTTCGGTTATGCCCTTATTTCCCTTGTGTTGATTTGCTTTATTGAATTTTCGTTTTTTTTTAAAAAAATACGCTGGGTTAATAAAAGACTAATGTAGGTGGACACAGGTCACCTTCATTAAAATATTGCACAAGTGCGCCAGGTTGGGATTGTCATAATCCACAACCCCCTCCCCCCGAACTGAATAGCATGCGTTTTCATCCTAAATTGGTCGCTAATTTGGAGACGCCGGTGTTGAACTGGGGTGTACAAAGTTAAAAGTTGCACAACACCAGGTTATAGCCCAACAGGATTATTTGGACGAACTAGCTTTCGGAGCGCTGCTCCATCATCATATGGTTGTGGAGAATAAGATTGTAAGACACAGAAATACACTTTGTCTTACAATCTTATTCTCCACAACCACCTGATGAAGGAGCAGTGCTCTGAAAGCTACTGCTTCCAAATAAACCTGTTGGATTTTAACCTGGTGTTGTGTGATGTTTAACTTTGATTGCTAAGTGGAATAGTCCATTTACTCCCATAATTTCTGAACGTGCCCAAAAGGACTGAGAATCTTTCTCTGCTTGAAAGCTATGACTTCAACGCTACAATTTCTCGTTGGTACTTAGGAATTGCAGCATTCAGCTCTTGTTCAGGCTGCGCATGATGCAATGCGTTAAGTTCAGCCTGGACATCATTGTCTTTGTCATCATGTTCTTCCGTATTAATTACTGACCCCTGAACCTGTCTTTGTGCTTTCTCTGCCTTCACTAAATTAACTTTGATAACTTGATATGGAAACTATATTATCCTTAGCGCCCACCTGTAATGATTAAAAAAGCACAGCTTTTAATTCTGTGATTTATTTTGGAAAATTCTTTCTTTCTGATCGTGAAGTATTTCATTTGGTGGACGTTGATCTTCTTCGAAAAGTAACCAACTGGCAGTTCAATCCCATCCTTATGTTGCTGTTGGAGTACAGCTTCAGCTCTAATGTCACGAGCATCGACGGCGACTTCAAAATATTTTGAAAAGTTTGGTAAGACTTAAATTAGTTTGGTAGTGAATATTGATTTCAAATGGTCAAATGCCTCCTGACATTGTTCTGTCCATGGAAACGTTGAATTCTTCTTCTGCAAATCATTTAACGGTGCTACTACACTACTAAAGTTTGGAACAAACTTCCGATAGTATCCGTTGAGTCCTAAGAATATAAGCACAATTTATCTTCGATGTTGGTCGTGGAGACTCCTCGATTTTCTTCCTCTTTGCATTCTGAGGGGTTAAACTTCCATGACGATGTTATGGCCCAAGAGCCTCACCTCTGCTTTCGAAAATTCAATTTTATTTAAGTTTATTACCAGTTTTGCTCACGTAGTCGTTCAGAGAACACTGCGAACTGTACCAGGTGATCTTTCTCGGACCTACTAAAGATCATTACATGGTCCACATAGACTGAACAGTTTCTTAAACGAGCCATAACTCTGTACACGAGTCTTTGGAAAGTGGTGGTTGCATTCTTCGTTCCAAAGGGCATCACTTTAAAATGGTATAGCCCGTTTCGGGTTACAAACGCAGAATTTTGTTTCGCCATCTCTGATAAAGGTACCTGCCAGTTAGCCAAGCATTAAGTTCAACTTGATGATGTAAATGGCTTGTCCGTCTTTCTCGACACAGTCCTCCAATATAGGAATTGGATATGAGTCCGATTTTGTAACGGCACTGACCTTCCGATAATCCATGCAGAATTGTTAAGTCCCATCCGGTTTGGGAACTCAGACGATCACCCATCGCGCTGGCTTGGTTTGATGATGTCCTCGTCGAGCTTGGCCTCCATCTCCATATGGACCTGCCTAGCTTCGAAATGATGAAGCCAAAACGGGTGTTGTTTTATCAGTTCGGTATTCCCCACGTCTACTTCATATGCAATAGCATGAGTTATTCTCATCTGATTCTTTCATATCGCCTTATGCGGCAGTAACAATTTTTTTCAACTGCGTTCTATGCTCCTGAGATAGATAGCTTACTTATCTATCCCACTCCTCAAGGATTTCTTCATTTTTCAATCTCTTTTGAGGCGCATAAAAATACGTAATCATCTCGATTTGATTCCTCACTGTGGGGCAGTAACCAACAACTGATGTCCAGTTCTTTTTCTTTAGTTTAATACAGTTTCAAAATATTCACATGACATACTCGATACCTCTTTTTCTATCTGGCATCTTTACTAGATAATTCACCTGACTCAACATTTTCTCAATTTGATAGGGACCATTAAATCTGGCTTTGAAGGGATCTCCTATCACTAGTTATAGTACTAACACGTCATCCCCTCGGGAAAACATCTGAGTTCAGCGTTTTCATCAGCCATCTGCTTCCTTGTACACTGTTCCCTCTTTAGGTGCCGTTTAGCTAACTCACCAGTTCTATTTAATCTCTGCCTCACCTCCGATGCATAATCGAAGTGTGAGATCTCCGATTGGTCCTGTCAATTTTTCTTTAAGTAATTTCAAACGGCCTCTCACATCATTACCAAATATTAGCTCAAAGTGAGTGAACTGAATAGATTTGTTTGGGGCATCTCAAATGTCAAACAATGCGAACGGGATACCTTTATTTCAATCATTCAGGTAATTGTGACAATATGCTCTCAGCTGAAAATGCGTTGCTGGAAAAGCGCAGCAGGTCAGGCAGCATCCAAAGAGCAGAAGAATCGACGTTTCGGGCATGAGACCTTCTTCAGGAGCTCATGCCCAAAACGTCGATTCTCCTGCTCTTTGGATGCTGCCTGACCTGCTGCGCTTTTCCAGCAACACATTTTCAGCTCTGATCTCTAGCATCTGCAGTCCTCACTTTCTCCACATTATGCTCTCAACATGTACTCAAGGTCTGATGCAATCTTTCTAAAGCTCGGGAAGATACTCATTGGATTTAAAGTGCTGTGTACAATAGCTATCCATAACCTTCTTATCGAACCTTGCAGTAAAATCTGACCCTTGGCCTGAATGAATCATTCTGGGGTAGCCTATACCATATGAAGAAAGCTACTAACTCGTCTACAACCTTCTTTGTCTTGATACTCCGGAAAAGAATTGCCTCGAGAAATCTGGTGGACACATCGATTATGGTTAACAAGTACTGGTTCCCAATTTGTTTTCTCAGGAGAGGACCTACATAATCAATTATAACCCGTGGGAAATATTTTTCAAATGCAGGAACAGAGAATAAAGGTAATGATTTTATTACCACATGTGGTTTAACTACCATTTGGTATGTCTGACACTCATGACAAAAAATAATTATATCCTTGTGCATTCCAGGGCAATAAAAACGTTTTGTACCTTTGCCTGAGTGTTTCATAACCCGACGTGACGTCCTAAAGGCAGTTCATGTGCCACCCGAAACACATGCTGACTGTATGCTCCTGACAACACAATCTGAGACACTTCGGCCCATTTGTCACGTGCACTAACTTGCTGTGGCCTTCACTTCCGTCTTAGGATTCTACCTTTCAGATGATAACTCTACAGAATATTTTCTGCCTCATTTTCTGAGTGCACATCCACACATATATCTTTTATTGTCTTGTATTGTAGTTTGCAAATCACGTAGTCTTTCAGGACTAAACACTTGTGTCTGAACCTCTGCCTGTTCAGATTTGTTCTCGATCATTACGTCAAACAAGATATCATCTAAAATTCAACTTTTTCATCTTTGTCTTTATTTTTCACTTTGTGATGTAACTTATGAGCGTGAGATCTGGTTACCAAAGAGTCTTGGAAAATACAAAAATATTTCTGTTTTAACCCTTAGTTTTCTTTGTCTTCCTGAGGCTTCTCCACAACAAGGGATATCACTCCTCCCGTGGACCCGGCCAGATAATTTCGAAGAACAAACTGAATTCAGAGAACTGACATTCTGTCAATCACTCCTACTGTTACTTTCGCAGTCTTGACTTGGCAATCAAACATGATCTTTCATAGGAGAACGCAAATTTCTACGCGAAAGTGAGGACTGCAGATGCTGGAGATCAGAGTCTAGTTTACAGTGGTGTTGGAAAAGCACAGCAGGTCAGGCAGGATCCCAGAAATAGGAAAATCGATGTTTCAGGCAAAAGCACTTCATCAGGAATGAGGTAGGGAGCCTCCTCTCGCCCCACCTTGCCCAGTTCCAACCTGCCAGCTCAGCACTATCCACATGACCTGTCCTATATGCCAATCGTCCTTCCCATTTATCCGCTCCACCTCCTCTTTGACCTATGACCTTCATCCCCACATCCATCTATTCATTGTACGTTTGGCTAACATCTCACCAGACCCACTCCCCTCCCATTAATCTCTCCACCCCAGAGACTCTATGTCTTATTCCTGATGAAGGGCTATTGCCTGAAATGTCGATTTTCCTGCTCCTCGGATGCTGCCTGACCTGCTGTGCTTTCACAGCACCACTCAAATCGAAACGATAAATTTCTGCCCATCTATCCCACAAATTGCCACACTTTCGTGTTACACATGAGGAAAAAAAGTGCACATTCGCTAATCGCTTACTATCAGAAACTGGGTCGCCCTGAATCTCACAAAATTAAAACTTCTTGTCATTCTTCCCCTGTTCTTTTTGAGTAAACTTAACCCACAGAATCAAATTCTTTGTAGAGATCAGATACAACCTCCATGTCCAGCCCCGCCATGGCTGTGCACTTGTCTGCAGCTCCTGGGCTTTTCTTGGATTCCCCTTTAAAACCGTCACTAATGACATTAGCTTAGCTTCTTTTACCACATCATTTCCCACACCCCTTTTCTTTAACGACCAGCACTGTGCCCTTCCGAAAATACCAGCACTGTTATTTTCTATGTCCCACTCCATTACTGTGAAAACACCTGAAGCCTTTCACCTTCTGCCCACATGTTTAGGCTTTTTTTCTGTGGTAAAATCTTAGCAGTGCTCTCTACTTTTGGTTTGGTAGTGTAGGATCTCCCCTTCTTCCAGCTTCTATCCCTCACATGCTGAAAGTCTGGCTTGTTTTAGGCACCAACAAGTATTCATCTCCTAGGTCTGCTGCTCATCTCACTTCCTAAACTTTCTGTTCCTGTATATGAATTCTCACCAGCTCTGGAAGTGAGTTCTTAAACTCCTCCAGCAGAATAATTTCGCTGAGAGCCTGATGATACGAAGTTAGGTGGACATTGGCGATGATACGAAGTTAGGTGGACAGGCAGGTAGTACTGAGGAAGTGGGGAGCCTGCAGAAGGATCTAGACAGTTTGGGAGAGTGGTCCAGGAAATGGCTGATGGAATTCAACGTGATCAAATGCGAGGTCTTGCACTTTGGCAAAAAGAATAAAAGCATAGACTACTTTCTAAACGGTGAGAAAATTCGTAAAGCCAAAGTAGAAAGGGATCTGGGAGTGCTAGTCGAGGATTCTCTAAAGGTAAACATGCAGGTTGAGTCCGTGATTAAGAAAGCAAATGCAGTGTTGTCACTTACCTCAAGAGGGTTGGAATATAAAAGCACCGTTGTGCTACTGAGACTTTATAAAGCTCTGGTTAGGCCCCATTTGGTGTACTCTGTCCAGTTTTTGTCCCCACACCTCAGGAATGACATACTGGCACTGGAACGTGTCCAGCGGAGATTCACATGGATGATCCCTGGAATGGTTGGTTTAACATACGAGGAACGGCTGAGGATCCTGGGATTGTATTCATTGGAGTTTAGAAGGTTAAGGGGAGACTTAATAGAAACTTACAAGATAATACATGGCTTGGAAAGGGTGGACGCTAGGAAATTGTTTCCGTTAGGCGAGGAGACTAGGACCCGTGGGCACAGCCTTAAAATTCGAGGGGGTCAATTCAGAACAGAAATGCGGAGGCACTTCTTCAGCCAGTGAGTGTTGGGCCTGTGAAATTCATTGCTGCGGAGTGCAGTGGAGGCCGGGACGCTAAATGTCTTCAAGGCAGAGATTGATAGATTCTTGATGTCTCGAGGAATTAAGGGCTACGGGGAGATTGCGGGTAAGTGGAGTTGAAATGCCCATCAGCCATGATTGACTGGCGGAGTGGACTCGATGGGTCGAATGGCCTTACTTCCACTCCTATGTCTTATGGTCTTATAGAAAGGTCATATCTGGTTTAAAAGCACACACCCAACCATCAAAATGACTATTTTTAATTCTTTCGAACTCAACATAAGTCTGACTTGGTTCCTTCTTTGTGTTTCTGAACCGCTTTCTATATGTTCTGGTGCCAGCTCATAAGAACTTAAAATAGACTGATTAACCTCTTCATAATCTCTTGACACCTCATCCGATAATACCTCACTAACTCTGCCTCCCAGTTTAGTGTGAACTAGCATTACCCATAAATCTTTGTACAACTCCATATGCGTAGCCAATTTTTAAAATGAAGTAAAGAAGGCTTCGATATTTTGCTCATCAAAATATGGCAGAATTTTAACATATTTATGTGTATCTGTTCTGGTTTAACCTTCAGTTGTAATTTTCATCCTGTTAACATGACTTGGCTGATTGAGTCGCAACTTCTCACGTTCAAATTTTCTCTATTTTTGTTCAGCGAAGCACCTTTGTTCTCTCTATTCTCCTCCTCTATCTCTTCCTCTCTCTCTTTCTTCTCTCTCTCTCTTTCTTTCTACCTTCCTTGTGTCTCTCCATTTCTTCGTTCTTTCTTTGCTCCGCCAAGAACATTCTCTCTCTGTCTTTCCTCTCTCTCTTTCTCTCTTTCCCTCTGTTTAACTTCTGACTCCATTTTATATAATTGTAATTTGAAATTTTCTACCTCTGTTGCACTTGTCGGTTTTCCTGATACACCTCAGTATTTGGGTAACTCCTTTACAATTTCAGCTTTAATTTTGTCCTTAGTTGAACACAAATCTAACGTATTTGTTAATTTTAAAAGTATGGCTTTTTTTCTTTCCTTCCTAACTTTCTTTGCAAATTTGAGAATCATCTTCAAATCCCCGAACCTCTTTAGCAATTCTAAAAGCAACTTCTCTCATTTTGCTTTAATCAACCACACATCACTGAAAATAACCAAATTGTCTCACCTATATTTTATTTAAAGATCTAAGACAGTAACCTGCAAGTGCTTATATCTGCTGGGATTTTTCGTACACCCAAATCTTTTCAAATCTGTCTAAACCAGTTCAAATCCTGAATGAGCCCCCAAACTCCTACGGCATGGGATTAACCCGCCTCCTTAGAGTAAACTAGTACAAAGGAAAAGATTTATCACGTGCAGTAATCTGTGGACATTCGAGTGGCCAACAAGTGTTTAAATTAAAAATTAACAATATTATTTATTAACGTATAGCAAAGAATAATTAACTAGCAACCACTCGCAACTTCTTCCTGTCATTTAACTTCCCTTAGTGTCATAGAGTCATAGAGTTGTACAGCATGGAAACAGACGCTTGGGCCCCAACTCGTCCATTGCAACGAGAGCTCCCAACCAATCTAGTCACACCTGCCAGCACCCAGCCCATGTCCCTCCAAACCCTTGCTATTCATAGACCCGTTCAGATGTCTTTTAAATGCTGCAATCTTACTAGCTTCCATCACTTTCTCTGGCAGATCATTCCTTACATATACCATCCTCTGCATGAGAAAAATCCCCTTAGGTCTCTTTTATATCTTTCCCCTCTCACCCTATATCTATGCTATCTAGTTCTGGACACCCCCACCCAGGAAAGAAAGTTTTTCTATTTATCCTATCCATGCACTTCACGATCTTATAAAGCATTATTATGTCACTCCTTAGCCTCTGACGGTCCAAGGAAACAACCCCAGCCTGTTCATCCTCTCCCTATAGCACAAAATCCTCCACACCTGACAATATCCTTGTCGATTTTTTCTCAACCCTTTCAAGTTTCAGACCCTCAGTCAAACAGGAAGGAGACCAGAATTACACGCAATATTCGAATGGTGACCTAATGCCCTGTACAGCTGCAACGTGACCTGCCAACGCCTGTACTCAATACTCTGCTCAATAAAGGAAAGCATACCAAACGCCTTCTTCACTAACCCATTTACCTGCATCTCCACTTTCAATGAGCTATGAATTTGCACTCCAAGTTCTCTTTGTTCAGCATCATTCCCTATGACCTTAGCATGAAGTGCATCAGTCCTGCTAAAATTTGCGTTCCCAAACTACAGCGCCTCGCATTCACCTGAATTAAACTCCACTTGCCATTTGTCAGCCCATTAGCCCATCTGATCATGATATCGTTCGATTTTAAGGCAACCGTCTTTGCTGCCCCCTACACGCCCAATTTTGATGTCATCTGCAAAAGTACTAACTGTACCTCTTATGATCACATCCAATGCATTTACGACGAAAGGTCGTGGACCCAGCACCGATGCATATGGCAAAACCGTGGTCACAGGCCTCTAATCTGAAAAACAAACCTCCACCACCACCCTCTGTTTCCTACCTTTGAACCAGTTCTATATCCAAATGGCTAGTTCTCCCTGTGTTTCATGTGATCTAACCTTGCTAACCAGTCTCCCATGTGAACCTTGTCAAATGCCTTTCTGAAGTCCATGTAGATCACGTCCACCTCTTGGCCCTCATCAATCATCTTTGTTATATCTTCAAAAAACTCCATCATATTTGTGCGACATGAGTTCCTACGCATGTTGACTATCATGAATTAGTCCTTGCCTTTCCAAATAAACGTACGTACTGTCCCTCAAGACTCACTCTAAAAAGCATGCTCACCACCGACGTCAGGCTCATTGCTCTCTAGTTCCCTGGCTTGTCGTTACCACACTTCTTAAACAGTGGCACCACGTTAGCCAACCTTCAGTCTTTCGGCATTTCACCTGTGACTACTGATGAAACGAATATCTAAACAAGGTGCCCAGCAATCAAAGCCCTCCCTTCCCACAGCGTTCTAGATTATACCTGATCAGGTCCTGGGAATGTTTCCACTTTCATATGTTTCACGATAGCCAACATTTCCTCCTCAGCTATTTAAACATTTTTCAAGATGTAACCATCTATTTCCCTACATTCTATATCTTCCATGTCTTTTTTACAATAAACACTAATGCAAAATATATTTTTAGTATCTCTCCCATCTCCTGCGGCTCCACACAAAGTTGCCTTGCTGATATTTGAGGGGCCCTATTTTCTATCAAGTTACCCTTTCGTTCTTAATGTATTTGTAAAAACTCTTTCCATTCTCCTTAACTCTATTTACCAAAGCTACCTCATGCCCGTTTTCCCTCCTGATTTCCCTATTAAGTATACTCCTACCGCCTTTACACTTTTCTATAATAGTGGTCCCATAAACCTCTCCTCCCCACCTTCCCCTCCCCCCCCCCCCGATTAAGAATTACCAAAAATTCAAGTTTTCAAAACCACCCAGATATCAAATCTTCTCTTCATATCTTCTTAGGTCTTCTTTTCTTCTTTATAGCGATTTCTGATTCACAGTTTACAGATCAATAAAGGTTACTTTTAAGAGAGCTATTTTACCGGCAGTCTTTTTATATGCTGTGGCTTTGCAGTTTTCCTCCCAACGTTCAATTTTCCCAGGTTTTTTGCCCCCAAGCATCGTATTGTGCCATTAGATTTTAAGATTGTTAATATACTAAATTCAAAATGGATTGGTGTTTGTTTTTTTGGGCTACAATTTAAGTTGATTGCCTAATTCAGTTATGTTATGTCTCCAGGCAACCTTTATCAGGTCTCCTCTCAACCTTCACTGCCTGGAAGAAAATAACAGAGCTTATCCAGCTTCTCTTCATCATTGAAATGCTCCATCCACGCAACATTTTGGGAAATCTCCTATACACTCTCTCCAGGACAATCGCATAGCTATTGGAAGAAGGAACAGTGCTCTGAAAGCTTGTGGTTTCACAAAACCTGTCGGACTATAATCCATTGTCATGTGATTTTTGACTTTGTCCTTCATCAAGGTTGGACACTGGCACTGCTCACAGTGCTCGAGCTGTGTCCTCACCAATTTCCTACCCACCTACAAGACCACCTCAATGCTGTTAGAATCCAAACCAAAGATTTATTGACTGCAATGTTTTGTGTTCCAATCAGATATTGTTTCTAACTTTTGTCACATTTCTTTACAGTTTCTGATGAAACTCTAACTCTGGAAGCCAATTCGCAACATGCTCTGAGAGACAAGAAAATTGTCATGAACTGCCAGATCCCATCCCAGAATTTGAAATGGTGTGAGCTTTTCCAATGGTAATGGAATTTCGGGTTAATAAAGGAAAATGAAGATTGTTCATTCGCAACAGAAAGTGCAGCGTATTCAGATGAGGCATCTTATCAAACTGAATTAAAAATTGACGTTAGGAAGTCAGTTTTGAACCAGCTAAGCCTCACAGTATCAGGTTTGTCATTCCTTTGTCTAGTTAGTGCTATTGAATATATTGATGACTCTATACCGCCTCTTTGTAATCTGATTTGGGCAGTACTCTCCCAGCGATGGAGACTTAAGGACAGGAGGAAGGCTGCTTCATCAATGATCTTCCCTCTATCATAAAAATAGAAGTATGGATGTGCACTGATATTTGTGCAATGTTCAGCACCATTCGCCATTCCTCAGATACTGAAGCAGTCCATTATCAAATGCAACAAGTTCTCGAAATTATCCAGGCTTGGGTTGACAAGTGACAAGTTACATTTATGCCACACAAAGCCACACAATGTCCATCAATAATAATGGCTTTTGACGATGGGCTTTAGCCCGAAATGTCGATTCTCCTGCTCCTTGGATGCTGCCAGATCTCCTGTGTTTTGCCAGCACCACACTCTCGACTCTGATCTCCAGCATCTGCAGTCTTCAATTTCTTCCATCAATAATAGCAGACAATACAACCATCACCCCTTTACATTCAATGGTGCTACCATCACTGAGCTTCCTATGAAAATCATTCTGAGGTTTACCTTTGAGCAGAAACTCACCTGGACTCGTCACATAAACATAGTGGCTTAGAGAGCAAGTCAGATGCTGGGAATCCTGCAGCGAGTAACTCAATTCCTGACTCTCGAAAGCTTGTCCATCGTCTACAATGCACAAGTCATAAGTGTGAAGGAATATTCGCCACTTGCCTCGATGGATGCAGCTGTAAAACACCCGATATGTTCAAAACAACCCATCATTCCGCAAAGCTACCCCCACTCAATTGGTGCCACATCCACAAACATCCACTACCTCCACTGCCAATGCTCAGTAGCAGCACTGTATGCATTCTACAAGATGCACTACAGATATTGACCAAATATCCTCAGATATCACCTTCCAAACCCTGAATCACCTTGATCTAGATAGACAGCAGGTACATGCAAACAAAATCCATGCCAGTTCTTCTCCAAGAGAATCACCATCGTTACTTGGAAACATATCAATAGTCCCCCCAGTGTCACTGAGTCAAAATCCTGGAGTTCCTTCCTTAAGGGCATTGTGGATCTACATACTACAGATTGCAGCGGTTACAAACGACAGCTCACCATCACATTCTGATGAGTGGCCAAGTAAGAACAGACAATTACGTAGTGGCTAACCAGCGATGCTCATGTCCCATGTTTTGATGCAATTGCGCTGGGCGAGCCTATACCCTGGATTATGGCGTGTGCAGTTTGCGTCTCCTAATTTGAGGAAGGGTGTTCTAGCTATGAAGAAAAGACAGCTACGATGTCCCGGACTGATTTGTGCGATAATAGGGCTGACGGATGAAGAGACACTGGATTGTTTACGATGATGTTCACTGCGGTTTAGATGAATGAGAGGAGATCTGGTAGAGAACTGTAAAATTATAACAGGAGATATCAAATGAATATATTTGCATCAGATTCTACTGTTGAGGAAGAAACACTGACCCGAGACCTCACGGAAGTAAAATTGAAGTTTTGAAAATAGTTGACATTTACAGAAGTGCTAGAAATGTTAAGAAATATAAAGGTACAGAAATGACCAAAACCTGATCAAATGCATCCAAGGATACTATGGGGAGTTAGCGAGGAAATTGAGAGGCTCATACACGGGCGAACTACCAGAGAACTGGACGACAGCTAACTTTGTGCCCTTGTTTGAAAATGGCTGTAAGTCGAAGCCGGGAATCTAAAGACCTGTGAGAATGATATCGAAGATTGGTAAGTTGTTGGAGGTAATTCTGTCAAAAATCACCTCCTTGAAGAGGCAAGGATTGATTTGGCAAATTTCCTCGTTTTGAGCGTGTTGTTGTCTTTTTAGACAGTAGGTCTGTGAAAGGCAATGTTCCGCCGGGATCGGTGCCGGGTCCACTTTGATTGCTATTTATATAAATGATTTCAGTGAGAATATAGAATCATGATTAGTAAGTTTGCAGGTGATATCAAAATTGTTGGACCATTCACAAGGTTATCTAAGATTTCCATGTGATCTCGATCAATTGCTTCAATTGACTGAGGAATAGCAAATAGAGTTTAATTTGAATAAATGTGAGATATTGCATTTTGGTAATACAAACAAGAACAGGACTTATACAATTAATGGTAGGGTCCTTGGTTGTATTGAAAGACAGTGGAATTGCTAGGGGTTCAGGTTCATAATTCTTTCTAAATCTGAGTCACAACTGGATTTGATGGTTAAGAAGGCATTTAGCATGCTTGCATTCATTGTTCAAATCATTGAATATTGGATTTGGTATGTCATGTTGAAGTTGCATAAGACATTGCTGAGGCCTCTTCTGGAATACTGTGTGCGGTGCTGGTCTCCCTGTTATAGGAAGGATATTATTAAATCTGAGCGGGTTCAGAAAAGATTTACCAGATGTTGCCGGAAATTTGTGGTTTGAGACATAAAAATAGTTTAGAAGGGCTGGGACCTTTTTCACTGGGGCAGAGGAGATTAAGGGGTAACCTTATTGAGGTTTCTAAAATCGCAATGGATGTAGGTAAGGTGGGTAGCCAAGTTCTTTTCCCTAGCGCTGGGAAGTTCATAACCAGAGGGCATATTTTTAAGGTGTGAGGACAAAGATTTACAAAGATATGAGGGGTAACTCTTTTACGCAAAGTGGTTAAGAACTGTGGAACTGTGGTTAAAGCGTGGAAAGAGCTGCCAGAGAAAGTCATAAATGCAGGTATCGTTGAAAGACATTTGCATAAGTTTATGAACATAAACAGGTTGGAGTAATATGGCACAATCGCAAGCAGGTGTGATTAAGTTAGTTTGGTGACACGGTCAGTGTAGACTGCTTGGTCCGAAGGGTCTGTTGCATCAATGGCTAACTACAATAAATTTAAAAAAAGGATGTTCCTGATGTTCAAGGTACTGGGGGGAGTTCAATTCCAGGGCGTCCCAGTTTAAAGGATATGGCTAGGCCTGAGATGGGGAGAAATGACTTCACACAAAGGGAGATGTCCATGTGTTGTCTATCAACACATTAATTCCTATTTTAATCGACAATTTGACATCACTTGCGTGCAGTGATGTTTCTTTTGAGGTGTGACATAAAATTGTTAGTCTCATTCGCATTTCTCTTGCTGAGCGTGCGCTCTTCTCTGTTTCCTGCGCTATTTTAATATTCTCTCTCCTTGCCTTTGACACTTATAGCTTCTTTTATATTTTGTGCCAATCCACATATTGTATCTGTACATCAGCTTCTCCTCATCTCCAGTCACATTTGATTTCATCTGACGCAGAAAAGGTGTTCTAACTGATATTGTCTGATAGTTTATGAGAAGCAAACGAGCTGAATGGCCTCCTTCTGTTCCAATTTCTTCTGGTCCCCCATGGGTAAGAAGCAGTAAACTGTACTCAATATTCCAGGGAAGTTGAAAGCAAATTAGCGTGAAGTATGTATTGCAGTCTGCGAGCAATTCTGGGCCCCCTGCAATAGGAAGGATGTTGCAGAATATCCAAGGGTTCTGAAAAGATTCAAAACACTGTTGCCTGGATTGGAGAGTTTGAGCAGTAAAGAGAGGTTGAATAGGCTGGGGTTATTTTCTCTGGAGCATTAGGGGTTGAGGGGTGACTTTTATAGAGCTTTATAAAATCAGCAGGGACATGGATTGGGTAAATAAACAACTTTTGTTTCCAAGGGGAGGGGAGTGAAAAACTCGATGGCTTGCATACGGTGAAAGAAGAAAGGATTCAAAAGGAAGCTTAAGAGCACCTTTTTTTTTTACCGCAGAGGATGGTGCACGTATGAGAAGAACTGCGAAAAGAAGTGGTGCTGATGGGGGAACTTACAACTTGTCAAAAGCATCTGGATGGATATGTGAACAGGAAGGTTTAGACGGACATAGGCCAAATGCTGGCGAATGGGATGTCCAGTCAGCATGGACCAGATGTACTTACGGTCTGTTTCTGCGCTGTATAACTCTATGGGTTCTAGTCATTGGGAAGCCGGGAGTTGTTACATAGTCAAGGTAGGGAGGATGCACCTTGGAGGAATTCCCTTGGTGATGCGAAGTCTGAGGCACAGAATGTTTCAATAGAATGGCCAGTGGAAGAGTGCATCATTCGGTATAATTTATGATGATAAATTATTTCTGGACGACGAATGAAGCAACTTTGGTTCAAGTTGAATGGGCTTAAGATACAACCGGATTGGAAAGAGGCAGAAAAGAGCATTTGATTTTCTTAGAATGATCTTAGAATTTCCCTGTGTTTCGGTCTCCATAGACAGCACCAGCCTTTGAGTCCCCGCGAACGCGTGTATTTGATATTTGTATACACCATAGAGTGTGGGCATCTCTGTCTGGGCCAGCATTCGTTGCCTATCTTTAGCTGTTCCCTTGAAACGGATTTTACGGAGTTCTGTTCGTAAATCACTGCAGTCCACTCACAACAGCTCCGTTTGTGGTCAGTGTGATCAACAAAATATTGAGAGTGGGGAGACTAATTGTTGGCCGTTAAGGGCTGATGTTCAGATTTTCACTGAATGGTGAGAGCTGGTCGTGTCGTTTCGTGGCTAGTTGGTGTTCATGGATGCAGATCGTTAGCTGTCTTCCTTCGTAGCCACACACGCAGATGACAAGCAACATGAGTTTGACTGGGACAACACTACTATTATAGGACAAGCCAAACAGAGAACAGCCAGGGAATTCATAGAGGCATGGCACTCATCCACTGATTCAATCAACAAGCACATCAACCTGGACCCAATATACCGGCCACTGCAGTGGACAGCTGGGAATTGACAACCGGAAGCAGCAGAGACAAATCACTATAAATGCCACAGAAATGATCACAGAAGCGCTTCACAGGAGGCTCCCAAGCACTGAGGATGTCACCTAGACAGGGGATGAAGTGTAAGACTTCAGTTATGCCTCATTTGGAGGATTGTGTGCAGTTCTGGTCTCCCTATTAAAGGAAGAATGTGGAAGTTTTGGAAAGGGTGCAAACGAGGTTTACCAGGATGTTGCGTTTATTGGAGTGTATTAGCTATGAGGAGAGGTTGGACAAACTTGGTTTGTTTTCGCTAGGACATTGGAGGTTAGGGGGTGGTGGGGTGTATGATCGGAACAAAGTATACAAAATTATGAGAGGCATGGACAGAGCAAATAGTTGAAAATGTCCCAGGGTGAAAGTGTAAAATACTGGAGGATTGAGGACATAACTTTAAAATGAGAGGGGGAGAGTTTAAAGGAGATGTGAGACGAATGGATTACACAGAGACTGGAACTTGCTGCCAGGGGAGGTGACAGAAGCAGTTACGATACCAACGTTTGTGAGCAATTTAGACAGACACATGAACAGACAGGAATAGAGAGATATGGACCATGTGCAGACAAGTCGGATCAGAGTAGAATAACAGCATGATCGTTCGCCAAAGGATTTGTTCCTGTATTGCAAGGCTTTACTACCTCGAAATCCAGAGTCTTAGCTTGTTTTAGCTTGAAACCCGCCATGGCAGATGGTGGAATCTGAATTCAATTGAAAAGAGAATCTATGTGACTCCAGCCCCACAATCCTTAACTGCCCTCTGTGTAATGTGGGATGGGCAATAAATGCTGGACTACCCAGTGACAACCATTTCCAATGTATGAATGAGATGAAAAAGGAAACGGAAATAGATTTGACTGTGAGGACGTTCCTAGTGGAGTGTGCACTAGGAACTCCACCGAATTACCTGGCATTTATCTGTAATTTCAGGATTTCCAGTGTCAAAACTGGAATTAGTATTTCAACCTAGAAAGGAGCTTATCGAAAGAGACACAGGATCCTTAATCTGTTCAGTCTCCAAGGGTCCTCAGCTCATTTATTATCAATTTTACCAGGGCTCAAGCATGCAACTGTGCTGGGAGTTTTCCAACAGCACTGAGCTTGTTAACAACATTGGATCCATCAACAGAAGGGATGAAGAGCTTTACCATTGCTCTGTGAAAATTGAGGTGACAGGCCCTCAACACAGTGAAGACATAGAGATCACAGTGATAGGTAAGATCATAAAGGCTCTCTCCCAAAGATTGACTGAACCTTCAGCTCATGGGATCATCTCAAAGTTGGTGCTTCCCCCTGAAGGCCACACTTTCGATTAAACCCTCCTATATTTGATCATAATGGTATTCAGCACGGAAGCAGGATCTTTGGCCCAACTCATTCATGCCTGTTTCCCAAACTCAGCTAGTCTCATTTATGGACGTTTGGACATGTCCATATATACCTTTCTTATCCACGCTCCTGTCTAAATATTCGATTTTTTAAAAATGTTGTCATGGTATCCGCTTTTACCACTTCCTCTAGCAGTTCGTTCCAGATTCACATTGCCTTCTGGGTGAAAACGTTTCTCCTGAACTCTCTTTTCAATCTTTCCCCCTCAGCTTAAAATTAAGTTTTCTCCTTTTTTTCTTTACTCCTCCCGTATTCTGGGAAAAAGGACCTGAACAATTATTTTTTACTCTCATGATTTTATAAATCTCGATAAATTCAGCCCGCAGTCTCCTGTGCTCCAGTGAAAACATTCCCAATCTGTCCAGTCTCTCCTTATAACTCAAAACTTCCAGTTTCAGCAACATTCTTTTAGTTGTTTTCTGCATCGTCTTAAATTTGACAATATCCTTCCTGCAGCAACACAGCTAGAATTATACGTAGTACTTCAAATGTGACCTTATCATTGCTAATATTAATTGTGTACCAACATCCCTGTAGATTGCCACTTCAATACAGAGGAGGATCCGGAGTTGAGGAGGTGGGCTTATGAGCAGATGCTGAGTAGATTGGGATTATATTCATTGGAATTCAGAATAATGAGGGGGGATCTTATTGAAACATATTAAAATATGAATGGGATCGATTAAATAGAAATAGATTTTATATTTACACTGTTAGGTAACACTAGGAAAAGAGGGCATGGCCTCAAGATTCCAAGAAGCATGTTTAGAATTGAGCTGAAAAGGAAGTTCTTCACCCAGAGGGCTGTTAATCTGTGGAATTCCTTGCCCAGGGAAAGAGTTGATGCCACTTCAGTAATCGCTTTTAAAGTTAAGGTCGACACTTTTTTTACAAAAAAGAAAAGGAATTAAGGGATATGATGAAAATGTGGGTAAGTGGAGCTGAGTCCATGAAATGATTAACCATGATCTCATTCAGTGGTGGAGCAGACTGGAATGGTCAGATGACCTACCCCTGCTCCTAGTACTTATGTTCGAATACAGAACATGCAAGCACCCCAATAGCACGCTCTCTAGCATACTGTTGACCTCATCTTTCTGTCTGAATCCACAAAGGATTTACATAATTTCAAAATTAAGACACCTGCATTTAGACTTCTGTTATGTTTTAGATAAATGTGTAATTTTCATTTTAGAAAATGCAAGGTTGATTTGCGAGATTGTTACATGATTACAAAGCTAATTATTCGTCCAGGCATAATACTGTGAAGCCAGTAAATGCTCGTGAGAACTCCACTTGGTAGTGTACTCGGAGAATACCTATGGGTCAGAATTTGAAAGCTCAAGACCCACTGCAGAATGTGCAAATTACTATAAAAAAAGACTGATTACAAAATGAAGTAAATTTTGAGTTTTCTTCATGGTAATGTCCCTGATTTACCAAGGTAACTCCTTTGTGCCTTCACCGCAGTTCATTATTCCATTGAACAGCTATTTCGCCTGTGTCTTGTAGTCATTATTTTGCTTCTGCTCAAACTCCTTCCTGCGCTCAGATTGAGAAATAAATCCAAAGAACTGAAGAGTATAAAGGGTAAGAACGGTGTTAAGATTCTATTAGTGATGACAGTTTAACCACCAGAATTTTCTCATTGCCCTTCATGATTTTATTAAAGTAAAACATTGCCAATTTAGAGACAATGCACATCTAAATCCTCCTTAAATGTGATGAGTTTCTGTTTCTCCCACCCTTACAGGTAGTGAGTTTCAGATTTCCCATCCCGTCTGGATGAAAAAGGTTTCCCTCACATTCTCTCCAAACATCCCGCCCCTTATCTTCAATGCCCCTCTCCTAGTCAATGATTCACCCCATCAAAAAGAAAATTCGTCTTCCGTTTATCCTATTTTTGCCACTTATCACTTTATACATCTTAATCAAGTGCCACTCTCTCAAATGCCTCTACTCTGATGAAAATAACCCCAGTCTGTCCAATCTCTCTCTATCAATAAAAGTGTCCCGCCCGCAAGGCAAACCTCCTAGAAAATCTCCCTTTCCACACTCGCCCATTGCTAACCTGTCCCTCCTCAAATGTGGATTCCAGAACTGCATATAATACTCTTGTTGTGTGGCATAAATGATGTTTTATACAGGTCCTGCATTATCCCAACCGTGTTTAATTCTCGGCTGTTTAAGGTAAATATCCCCATTAAACGTCTGAAATATTTCATCCTATTCTGATAACTTCAGGGACCAGTGGACATACACACCGATGTCCCTCTGATCCTCGGTGCTTCCCAGGGGCCTGCTATCAATCATGTGCTCCCCTGCCTTGTCTGTTAATATTTTTTTCAGAGCATCTTACATGTGGCACACAGTCTGGTACCACTGAACATTGGCTTGGAGGGCACGAATTGTTGAAGATGTGGATGGTTTTGCTCAGGATGCTGTCTATTGTTACGTTTCACTACATTTGAGAATTTTTAAAGACTATTTTAACATATTTGTAGTGCCAAGATGATCTCATGCTTGTACTTTCTCCATCTCAGTAAAATGACGTGGTCTTCTGAAACGTTACAAGGACCGCTGACAAAGTCACAGGAAATTTTGAACATTTTGGGCATCAATCTCAGACCTTTGAATGAGTGTTACTACATTGAATTGATGTCCTGTTTATGCCTATATCTTAATTCCTTATAGGGAATCTAACCTTCTAGGATAAAAATAAATATTTTGGCATGTCACATGCAACTAATAAACAAATGTTTCCTTAGAACGTAGTTAATTGTACGAGAGCTTTGTTCCAGGACGGTATTGAATGAAAAGCTTTTGTTTTCCAATGCGAACTGATGTGAGCAATTACTTTTTTTTAAACTTCTAAATGCTGCATTGACTGCTGAAGAATAACAATGCGTTCCAAATGTACAACTGGAGCGCCAGTGTATTGGTGGCTGCTGAATATCTCCTTGTTATGGTCTAACATGTTACCTAATGGTCACGTTAGGGTGTAGGTTTGCTCGCTGAGCTGTAGGTTTGATATCCAGACGTTTCATTACCTGGCTAGGTAACATCATCAGTGGCGACCTCCAAGTGAAGCGAAGTTGTTGTCTCCTGCTTTCTGTTTCTATCTTTCTCCTGGATGGGGTTCCTGGGGTTTGTGGTGATGTTGAATGTCATCACCACAAACCCCAGGAACCCCATCCAGGAGAAAGATATAAATAGAAAGCAGGAGACAACAGCTTCGCTTCACTTGGAGGTCGCCACTGATGATGTTACCTAGCTAGGTAATGAAACGTCTGGATATCAAAACTACAGCTCAGCGAGCAAACCTACACCCTAAACCTCAACCTGAGCTACAAACCTTCACAAACCTTGCTTATGGTCACTGTTAATCCTGGACTGTTAATCAGTCTGATGTTGATAGGGTACGAAGTACCCTCGGATGGGTTAAGAGACCTGAAGGATTCCAGTTGTCCCTAATTGTTATTAGTACCTTCGTTTTGACTGGAAAGCAACAGTGCCCATTTTAACTCACCAATTAACCCAATAAGGAAGACAAATGCAATGCGAGCATTCTTTTTAAGAGGGCTTGAATATGAGAGCAGATGAAATGCTGAGGCTGCATAATGCTCTAGTCAGACCACATTTGGAACATTGCAAGCATTGTTTGGACCCGTATCTAAGGAAGGATGTGCTGAAATTGGAGGGGGTCCAGAGGGGTTCGACAAGAGCGATACATTGTCATATAAGGAGCAGTTGAGGACATTGTGTCTGTACTAGATAGATTTTAGAAGGATGCGGAGTTGAATCTGACTGAAGCCGAGAGAAAATTGTGAGGCCTGGATAGAATGGATATAGAGAAGTTAATTCCACTCGATGGAAAGACTGTGACCTGAGAGGCACAACGGCCAAGAGAAGAGATGGCCGTTTAGGAATGAGATGAGGAGTTTCTTCAGCTAAAGGGTGGCGAATCCATAGAAACCATTGCTGCAGAGGGCCAAGTCATCGCTTGTAATTAAAACACAGATGAATAAGGTGTCCAGTTGTAAGGTGATCGATGGTCTCAGGGAGAAGACAGGAGAAAGGAGTTGAGAAACATCGCATGGCAGAGTAGATGGATGGGTCGAATAGTCTACAACGTGGAGATGCTGGTTTTGGTCTGGACTGGATAATTCAGAAGTCACGCTGCAAGTTATAGTCCAACAGGTTTATTTGAAATCACAGACTTTCGTAGAGCTGTTCTTTCTTCAGGTGAAGTCTGAATGGTCTAATTCTGCGCCTGTGTTTTATGGTCTGACCGTCTGTGTGCGTGTTGTAACAGCAAACGGAAATGGCTAAATCGTTAAAGTCAAGGTACACTCCTTGGATCTTCAGATGATCTGAGTGGTGACCACATAATTTAGTTTAAGAGTTTTTGGTAGTACTACCTGTGCAAGAGATTGGAATCTGTGACTCCACACATGATAATGTTTGGATCAACACCAATCTACAAAAGAATGATCCACAAAATGTCATGTTCTTGAAACTGTGAATTTTGATCCTATTTTACACTGAATACAATCTTTCCATTGTGTCAGACTGCCCTTGTCCTGTTTTGTTGCAATCTTACATGAAGGTTTAATATCACAAATTACTGATTCCACATTTCACATGTACTTTGGTCGAACTAGATTATTCACTTATTTCAGATGCACTGCTGAGGTTTCATTTTCTTTACTTTTGTCTTTCAGTTGACGTTGTAATTATCTGCAGGTTTTCGTTTTACTTTTAATGATCTTTCTTGTTTTTTTTCTGCTGATACACAAGAATGCAATGTTCCCATTAGCAGGTGAGAAACTGTGAAATGGGAATAGATGGGTAAGGTTGCTTCAAGGACCCCCAACTGAATTGGTGTATTGCATTTGAGGGGAATATTTAATTGAAATACTTCCCAATCATTGGGTAGAGTTCTGCTATTGCTGGTTTGGAAAGTAATGTCAGAGGTAAACTGGGGAGTATCTGCATTGCATATACTGCAAAGTACTGACTTTTTGAATCAGTGATAGGATGAGTTCAGAGACATGTATTAAAAGGTCGAATGATTCTAATTGCAGGAATGTAATTGTTGTGAGCTGTTGCATTTTCAATGAGTTATGTGACCATTCACTGACTATCGAGGTCTGTGAAAGACTCAGTCACAAGGCAAGACTGGACATCCTGAAGGTTAGTTAAACGTGACTTGAGGGAAGGAAGTGTATCAAACTGTAACCAGATTCGCAGAAGAAACAAAAAAATATGCAGAAAGGCAAGCTGCGAGAGGGATACAAATAGATTACAGGGCGATTTATTTGGATAAGTCAGGATGCAAAAAGTTGGCAAATGAAGTATGGTGCGGATCAAATGTGAAATAATTTACAGATAGCAATGAACGTTGTATATGGCTCGCTTTTCCATTCACACACATACAGATGGCAATGTCTTATTGAGACGTAAAATTCGACAATACCAACATGAAAGAATAATTACAAGGATTGTGCAGTGCATTATTATACTTGTGCTATCTCTGGACAGAACGGTTTGTGACATTTGTCCAACACCGGCTCTTCCAAGTCATTGCATGATTACATTTAGCCTTTATTGTATTTCTTCATAAAGTAATATTCGAGCCTATTATGGTACTCACCAGCACTGCCTGCATCACTACTTTTACGTTTTGGGTCACTTTCTGAACTGAATTAAGGGTTAAGCAGGCCAGCGTCGATACAGAAACAAAGCGGGTGAGTCAAGTACTGATCTCAAAGGGGCGAGAAGCTTGTACCACGTTACCTGGAATGGCGCAAAATCAGGATGAGGCCGGGGATGGCAAACCGTGGATAACTGAAACCACTGAAATCGGATTCGTGGATACTGCGGTCGTCCTGTATTTTGGAAGGGAAAAGCATTAAATAACAAAACTTATTTAAATGGAGATAAAATGCAAGATGCTCCAACACAAAGAGATTTGAAGGGACTTGTGCATGAAACACAGAAGGCGAGCACACAGGGACAGCAGGTAATCAGGAATGGCCAATGGAATGCTGGTCCTCATTTGAACTGGCTTGGAGTATAAAAGTAGGGAAGACTTACTGTTACTGTGCCAGGTGATGGTGAGACCATATCTGGAAAATTGGGAGCAGTCTTGATCCCCTTATTTCAGGAAAGATATCAATTCACTGAAAGCAGTCCAGACAAGTTTCTTTAGCATAATCCCTGCCATGTAGGGATTGTTTTATGAGCAAATGCTGCAAAATTAGGTACTCTACGCACTGGTATATAAGAGAATGAAAGATGATTTCATTGATATCAATAGGAGTTTGACAGGGTCAATGCTGAGAGGATGTTTTCCCCCCTCATGGGAGACTCCGCGACCAGATGGCACAATCTCAGAATAAAGGGGCACCAACTGAAGATTTATATGAGAAGGGATTTCTTCACTCAGAGAGTTATGGATCTTTGGAACTCCTTCTCACAGGGAGCTGTGCAGAAGCAAAATCCTTACATATATTGAAAACAGAGACAGATATATTTTTGACCAGTTGAAGATTCAAGGGAAAATGCAGAATATTAAATGAGCCATGCCCTTATTGAATGGTGGAACAGGCTGAAGTGATCGAATGCTGGAAATGTGTTGCTGGAAAAGCGCAGCATCCAGGGAACAGGAGAATCGACGTTTCGGGCATAAGCCCTTCTTCAGGAAGGGCTTATGCCCGAAGGGATCGAATGGTCTATTCCTGTTCCTGGTTCTTATGATCTTATTATGTGGTTTAAGTGTTGCAAATGAAAAAGTTAGAAGACCACAAACATACAGCCGGTGGGGCGAGGCCACACCTGCTATATTATGTGTGCAGTTTGGGTCGCCTTATCTGATAAAGGATTTTGTGCCTATGGAGGGAAATGCAGCGAACGTTTCGCAGACAGATTCCTGAGACGGCAGGTGAAGAGAGAATGTATCAAGGAGGATTATATTCACTGGAGATTAGAAGAATGACAAAGGGGTCTGATAGAAACCTATAAAATTCTAATAGGACTAGACAGGGTAGATGCAGGAAGGATATTCCTTATAGTGGAGGGGTCCAGAACAAGGGCGTCTGACTAAGGATACAGGGTCGGCAATTTAGGAATGTGCCAGGGAGAAATGTCTCTCCCCCACAGAGTGTTGAACATTGTTGTTTCATCCCAAGACATTGTGCTTTCAAGAAGAATAGAGCTTCTGTGTTTTAAGGGAAATGGAGCGGAGGGCAAAATGAGGAGATCGAGTCAATGATCAGCAACAAACACATCGAATGGGCAGAGAAAGCTTGATGGGCATAATAGCCTCCTCCGGCTCCTATATTCTACGTTTCTATGTTGAAGATAATTTGTCAGTGACAGTCAAAGAGAGTAAGCTGAACTATTGATGAAAGGTAACTCAATGGTTCCTTCAAGGGATCACAGTGAAATTCACCGTTGACATGATGGTCTCCTTGGAAGCAGCTCACAATTGAAGTAAATTGCTCTCCCGAGATTTTAGATTTTTAAATCTTGTATCCAGACAATGCAAAAGGGATGTCAGGAAGCACTTCTGCACACAAAGGTTGGTGGTGGATTGGAACTTTCTTTCACAAACAGCAGTGGATGCCAGATCAGTTGTTAGTTTTAAATCTGAAAGAGAGAATTTTTCATTAAGTAAAGGTATAAAAGGGATAGGGACCAAAGGTAAGTCTACAGAATTAGCCCACAGATTCGTCACTCAATGGTGGACCAAGATTGAAGGGCTGAATGACCTAATCTTAAAGTCTCCCGTCCAATCGTATCTGTCAGTGCAAGTGAGTGCATCTTATTCTTAGCCTCCATAAATGCATACTCATGTATTAGTGGATCAAGCCGGTGTGTGATAACCTGCATCACGTGACAGTGGATGAATTGTAACAAATCTTTCCTCAGTTAAGGGGAATTCTTTGAAGTATGCACTCATGGGAACATAGGGAGAGGAGTAGGCCATTCAGCCCATTGACACTGTTCCATCATTGATGTATCAAGCACATACTTATTTCCTGGACTTCAATTACAATTTAGGATACATGCCAGATTTCAGATTTACTTTCTGGTCAGTGCCTGTGCCAGCCAATACGTTGACAGTGCATTTCCTTTTGATAAAAGTACAAAACAAGTAAGCCCAGTTAAATCAGCCTCGCTATCACTGGATTCACAATGTAGTAAAATTAAGAAAACAATTTCTTTACCAACGGTGCTCAGATGGAGGTGATCAAGAGCTTCAATGTTTTCAGAGTAAATACTGTCAATAATTTGTTCTCGTCTATCCACATTGTCATGATAATCAATAAAGCACATCAATGGCTTTACTGCCTTGTCCACAATGACTTTTCCAAATTTTGCTCGGTGCACCGTAGAGAGCATCCTATCTGGATGCATCACAATGTGTGGTATGGCTACCGCTTTGCTCAAGCCCACAGAATAAATTACAGAGAGTTGTGAACGCAGCCGAGTCCAAGATGGAAACTAACTTTTCACCCATTGACTCTGTCTACCCTTCCCACTGACTTGCGACAGCAACCAACACAATCAAAGCCCTACACACTATAGTTATTATCCTTCCATCCCCTTCCATCAGGCAGAAGACACAAACGTTTGAAAGCATATACCAATAGAATTAAGAACATCTTCTTCTCTGCTGTTATCACATTATCGAATGATCCTCTCTTTATCTGCACCTACTCTGTAGCGGTAACACTATATTCTGCATTCTGTTCGAGTACCCTGATATACTTATATAAGATATGATTTGCCTGGTTAGCATGCAAACCAATACTTTTCACAATATCTCTGATTCAACACGTTGGCAGAGAAGTAGGGAGTGCATGGACTCCTATGCCTTGGCTTCTCCTCTCCATCCACAATTTTTTTTTCTTTGCGTTTTTTCATTCTTCCACTTTCTTCTCAATCTACCTATTGAAGAGAGCACTTACACAGGTAGCGGCTTGGTTGGGCTCCAGACCAGCGGAGGCATTTTCAGAGACAGCGTGGCTACAGAACCGGTCAGTCTGTGAAATCTGGAGCAGGACTCCCACTTGAGAATGAACTAGGCATCACGTGGCGGCATAGTATATGCTGGAAGCCTGGTGCTGGATCCTCTCCACGGCATGGTGTAGGTTGGAAAGCTTGAAGGTCTGAAAGCCCAGAGCGAGACACTCTCGGCTGCATGGTGTGAACTGGGAATCATGGAGGGGGACACTGTCGGCGGCATGGTGTGGGATAGGAAGCCTGGAATGGGACACCCCCAGTAGCAAGCGTGTGCTGGGGAACTCGGAGTGGAACACACTCGACTGCAATGCGTGGGTCAGTAAGCCAGGAGGGGGATACCCTTGGCTGCATGGTGCGGGCTGGGAAGCTCAAAGCGTAACACTCTAAGCTGTATGCTGTGTGCTGGGAAGCCAGGAGGGGCACATTCTTGGCTGCATGGTTTACGCTGGGAAGCCAGGAGGGGGACAGCCTCGGCTGCACGGTGTGGGGTGGAAAGCCCAGAGCTTGACACTCTCAGCTGTATGGTGGGCGCTGGGAAGCCAAGGAGGGGGACACTCTTGGCTGAATGGCACAGGCTGGAACACCAGGAGGGGAGACTCCTGGCTGCATGGTGTGGGTTAGAAAGCCAAAGGGGTCACTTTCAGCAGCATGGCGTGACTTGGGAAGCCCGCAGCGGGAGTCTGCTCGTGCTATGGTGTAGTTGCTGGAAAGAAGTATTTGGACTGTCATTTTTAAAGTTTAATTCAAAGTTAATATAAATGGGGCCTATTCATGGGTGACGGTGCAGATTGTCTCTATACTTTTATATTGAACACATTTAACATAAGTGAAATTCTAATAATAAACCAAATAGAATAAAATCAATGATCCTCAAAATTGTCTGATTATTCCTAACTTTGTGTTAAACCAAGGGGGTGCTTATGGGATCCTGTCAACAATGGAACAGTTGAAGTTTAGTGTTTAAGTAATGCTTGGACATGTTAAGTATTTCCCCAGTGCAGAGCTATGACAATTCATCTATTCCTGAATTTTGAATGTGTCTTGAGGATAAAATATGTTTTGACTAAAGCTTAACAGTGGACAATTTGAATCATGTCTGGTATAGAGCATGTTACACTTGCCTTTATAAAACTATGAACTTTGGGTCCAGGCTATCCCCATAATATGATTGTGTGGGGGGCGGGGCGGGGGGGGGGGGGTGTCAGGTGTCGTCCATAACATGCCTTAAAACCATGCTTTCTTGATGGCAGCGTCAACGTGGATAGCCCAGTCGAGATTGTTGGTGGTGTCTCCTTCCTGATTACCTGTTAGCCCTTTTGTGCCAGCTTTCTGTGTTTTACACACAATCGCTGCCCAAATCCCTTTGTGTTGCAGCTTTCTGCAGTATCTCCCCATATGAATAATATTCAGTAATTTTGCTCGCCTTTCCAAAATGTACCACTTCACAATCTCCCACAATATACCCCATTTGGCAATTCTTTGCCCACTTATTTAGTATTTCAATATCTCTCTGTAAGGTATTTGGATCGCTCTCACAACTTGCCTTTCCACATATTTTTTGTGTCATCTGCTAAGTAGGCTGCAGTCCGATTCACTCCCGTACATGAATTCACATTCATCTGACCTTTAGAATATCCAGAATATGGTTTAATATTTCATGGACATTGATAGTCACTGACTGGTAAGTCAAACCATTGAAAAACCAACAGTTCCCAATGATTGCCTTCTCATGCCTGGAATAGACAGTTACATTCAGAAAACAAAAGACTGGGGCAACTCACATGGCTGTCAGTCAAAAACGCCATGATGATTGGATGACTGATCTTAGATAAGTCGTGTTAAATGATATCAAGAGACATATGGATGACTCTCCTATGACTCCTATCACTCTGCCTATAACTCAAATAAAAGGAGTGAGTGTACTTTTGTTTCTGGGGTATCAGGTTTAAAATTATGTTTCCAAAATAGTTGTTCATGATAAATTGGAAATTGTAACGAGCATTTGAAGGAAAATACATGAAAGAAAAACAGGCTTAGTGTATAAGCACAACAAAAACTGAACCGACACACCCAACACAAACCTCCTCTGCTTGGCCATCAACAACTTTACTTTTAACTCCTATCATTTTCTTCACGTCAGACGGGTGGCCATGGTTACCCACATGGGCCCCAATTATGTCGGTTCTTCGCAGGATACAGGGAACAGTATTTGTTCCACCCCTATTCTGGATATTATCCACAACTGTATCTGATATATCGATGATATCATTAGTGCTGCTTCACTCTCTCATCTGGAATTGGAAAAGATAATCGTTTTCACTTCCCATTTCAACCCGACCTTCACTTTCACCTGGTCTAGCCTCACTTTCACTTCTCTTAATATTTCCTTGAAATCTCTGTTTCCATTTATGTGTATAGACTGGCCGCAAATATTCAGTATAAACGCACTGATTCCACAGCTACCTGGATTGTACATCCTCATACCCCGTTTCCTGTATAGATTTTATTCCATTCTCCTGGTTCCTCCACTTCCATCACTTATGTTTAGATGAGGCAAACTTTGAAAGAGAGCCCCTGAAATATCCACCGGCTTTCTCAATTGAGGATTTCTCAGTACCGTTGTAGATAAGGCTCTGAAGAATGTATGACCCTCTCCTGCACATCCATTTTCACACCCTCTCTTCCTTACTGAAACATCAATAGAGATCCCTTGCCCTTATGTTACACCCCACCACCATCCACATCCACAAAATCGCCAGCTACCCTTTCT
This sequence comes from Chiloscyllium plagiosum, assembly GCF_004010195.1. NCBI lineage: Eukaryota > Metazoa > Chordata > Chondrichthyes > Orectolobiformes > Hemiscylliidae > Chiloscyllium > Chiloscyllium plagiosum. The sequence continues at coordinate 2,442,824 of NC_057759.1, forward strand.
CCACCTCCAGCTAGATGCCACCATCTAGCACATATTCTTCTTCCCTCCCTTGCCCACATTTTACCGGGATTATTCCCTCTTGGATATCCTAGTCCACTGTTACTTCAGTAATAACAACGCCCTCGCCTCCCACAACTCCACAATACCTTCCCCTGCAACCTTCAAAGTTGTTACACCTGCCCATTAACGTCTTCCCCCTCTGTATCCAAGGGACCAAACATACCTTCCAGCTGAAGCAGCACTTTGCCTGAACTTCTCACAATTTGGTCGACTGCATTCACTGCTCACAATGTTATCTCCTCCACATTGGGGAAATGAAGCCTAACTGGCTGACTGCTTCGCAAGACATTTACGTTGTACCTTTTTAAAAAAGGCCCTAAGCTTCCATTATCTGCCAGTTTAACACACCATTCTGTTCCTTGCCCAGCAGTTTATCTCAGGCTGGCTGTAGTCTTCCAGCGAAGCTCAGCACAAGATGAAAGAACAACACCTTATTTTTCACTTGGAGACAATACAATTCTCTGGAATCAATACTGTACTGAGTTCAATAATTTTAGGGTCTAAGCTCACCCATATCCTCGCCCCTACTCCAATCACCAGGTTTGTTATCACGTGATCTGCCATTACACACTATCTATTGTCAGCTACTAACAGTCTCCATTAACAGGTATTAACCCTTCTAACCAGATTGTTACGACTTCTTGTCAGTCCAACAGTCTTCTTTCTCTTTGGACTCTATCCCTACATAACGTTTACTCCTTTCCACCGCCACCACCCGATCTTCCATAATTTCCGAGTTACTATGAGTTCTGAGGAAGGGTCACCGGACCTGAAACATAAACTCTGATTTCTCTTCTCAGATGCTGCTGAACATTTCCAGCTCTTTCTGTTTTTGTTAGTGTGCAAGCAGGCTGTTTTGACGAGCATTAAACTTGCCTTACCTTCAGAAAAGCTTGTTTGTAGCAACACAGGTTTGCCATCACCAAACAAAGAAGAAGGCTTGGGAACTTGTTCAGAATGACAATGCAGCATGCAATGTCAGATTCAGGACAGTGCATCAAAGACATCTCCCAGATTTTTGGGATCCTTCTCTTTTGGAACCTTTCACCATTGGCCAGGGTTATGTGACTTGCAAGTTGGGCTCGAGCTCCAAGTGCGAGGAGTTACCCAAGCATAAGACAAGGCGGGGAGACACACTTATTGAATATATGTATAACACTTTAAGTTCATAGATGTGTTCATTATTTTGCACATTTCTAAATTAGTCTGCATTAATAAATCACGTCGCCGTGAAGGCCAATATACAGGTTGTTTTCTAAACTATCTGTTGTGTCTGCAATACGCATTTCTAGCGATTGGTGTATAAAGAACACTCTAGGTCTGGTTTAACATTCCTCTATCTTAGTTCACAGATAATCAGATGATGATCCACCTTCCTAATTTTGCTGCCAAACTGCCTTTCTGCTTTTTGTTGTCAAAAGCTACCCAGAATTTAAATAACAATCTGCCAGCAGGTACTTGACACAAATTATTTAAACAATGGACTACTGGGTGTTGATAAATTCGAGAGAGAAAACAAACATGATCCAAAGAGCAAGATTAAGGAAATCACTCCACCTTTGACTGTATTGATCCTCAAAATTTGCCTTGGGACACAAAGAATCTTCCCATGCCACATGATGCAATAGTCCCATTCTAGATTAGAGTGGTGCTGGAAAAGCACAGCAGTTCAGGCAGCATCCAAGGAGCAGGAAAATCGACGTTTCGGGCAAAAGCCCTTCATCAGGAATAGAGGCAGAGTGCCTGCAGGATGGAGAGATAAGAAACGATCGTGAGCTTCCTGCAGGCACTCTGCCTCTATTCCTGATGAAGGGCTTTTGCCCGAAACGTCGATTTTCCTGCTCCTTGGATGCTGCTTGAACTGCTGTGCTTCTCCAGAACCACTCTAATCTAGAATCTAGTTTCCAGCATCTGCTTTTGTTTTTACCCTGTAATAGTCCCATCCACGTTGTGAACGCTCGGGGCAATGACAGTAATCATTGTGTGTGTGTGTGTGTGTGTGTGTGTGTGTATGTGTGTGTGTGTGAATGTGCGTATGTGTGTATGTGAGTGTACTGATCTTCACTTTCAGACAAAGCTAAGTTAAGTATCTCTCAAAACTTGGAGCTTGTGTTTGTGGATTTTCATCTTTTCTTTTTACTCTCTCAGATGAAGGCAAGAGACAATGCCAACAAGGCCATTACTTAATTGTGGATATGCCATAAATTTTGAGATGTTGCATCCAGTGAGACATTCCCTCTGTCAGGGGTGACACGTGTGCAATGTTGTACTATGTCCTCCACTTTTATTTTATAAAGACAAGTTTCCAGTCACAGCTCTGGCTATTGCTCACTGCGGAATGAATGCAAATCCAAGAATCAGTGATACCCACACGTCAGAAATAGCAATATATTTTATTTCAGTGCATGTTTTAGTTTATATTTTGTTGCATTTGCAACACTGCTTACACAGATCTTCCAAACTAAAATCACTCCACTGGCTGTCCTGTGAGTGTAAAATAATGTTTTTGAAAAGAAAGAAGTAGCATGCAGATTCTTGCAGAGTTGTTCAGTATGGTTCAGACAGTCTGCGAGGAGAGAAGCGCTTGGAGAGGCTGCGAGCTTCAGGGCTGTTTCTTTTCTGGGAAGAATCCACACTTATCCCTTCTTGACACTAGGTGTTATGTGCAAACTTTAGCTGGAATTTCCGGTTCCATCACAACAACGGTGTAAGTAACTGAGAAAATCATTTATATGTGTCTGTATTCTGACAGGGGTTAAGTGGGAAGCATTGTCAGATGGTGTAACATTTCAGTGCGTTACGTGATCGTTGTTTCAATGGAGTTGTTATCGAACTAGTGCCTTCGTTTTCCAAAAGCATTAAGATTTAGCATTTGAGATTTGATCTTGTTTTTACCTTTTAAACTTGAATGGAACTAACTCCATTCTTAGCAATATTTTCAAAAACAAATCCTTTAATTTAATAAATAATTTATCTTTTCAACAATTGATAAGTATATGAAGGTAAGACAGTTCGTCGTGCATTTAAAAGAGGGCTCAAGAGTTACAGTGTTAATGGTATGGCACCATTTTGATGGATGTATACTCCATTATGTAAAACGATGTTAGAAGTTTAAGCAGCAAATGTCATATCCATCTATGTATTTTCACATGCACCACTTCTAGTGTTCGACTCCACCTTACTTGGAGTACAGGAGAAATTAAACAAAGTTGAGAATACTGCTTTTCCAGGCCAGGAGTTACATTAAAATGTGTTGACGCCGCCGTTTACAAAAATAAATAGTTGTTAGATATCTTCACTGGGCATATTTGCTTTGACGAGGCTTGACTCAGTCGTTGCTAATCTTCAATCCCTTCCTGACACAAAGGATAGCTGGGGTCTAATCTCACATCTTTGGAATATTGAGTGCAATCCTTATCTCCCTCCTGAACGAAGAATGTTTTGAAAGTTGAAAGGGATCAAAAAAGGATTTACAAGATTGTTGTCAGGATTGAATAATTTGGGACTGTTTTCCTTGGAGCGTCTGAAGCTGAGGCACCTTATGTAGGTCATAAGGTTATCGGGCGCATGGATAGCATAAATAGACAAGTCTTTTCCCTGGGTGGGGAAAGCGGGGTGTCAGATCTAGAGGCCACAGGTTTAGGGTGAGAAAGGAAAGATCTAAAAGTTTCCTAATGGTCAACTTTTTCATTCAAAGAGTTTTGTGTGTATGGAATGAGCCGGGCGAGAGAACTGGTGGAGGCTGGTGCAATTACAACATTTAAAAGGCATGGGTATATGAATAGAAAGGGTTTAGAGAGATATAGGTCAAGTGCTGGCAAATGGGACTGGTTTATGTTAGGATACCTGGTGGGCAGGGACAAGTTGGACTGAAGGGTCTACTTCGGTCCGTGCCACACATCTCTGTGTCTGTATGGCTACATTTTAATGACTCCTGCATTAATTCAGAGAACACGTCTTGGAGCAGACAACTTTATAAACTGTAGATTTCAAGTATGTTCATTGTTAGGGAAGGAAAGTACTTGAGCGTATTTCTCAGACAAAAGAAACTGAAAGTGTTGTTTTCGCAACAGATGAATGCAGGAAGAGGAGTCGGCCATTCAATCCCTTGAAACCTCCATCCGATTGAATATGATCATGGCCGATCCAGCATTTCAATACATTTTACATACTCCATTACCATAATACAGTTAACAAGTGTCAAACAAAACTCATTCATCCACTACCTTAAAAATAAACAGAGATCCAGTGACGCTCGCCCCATGCGGGGACAGAGTTCAAAAGGATTATAATTCAAATGAACAAAAGAAAATAAACCCTTAACTTGGACCTAAGTCCCAGTTATTGTAAAACTTTGCCTGGTTCACGATATCCCCAAACAGCAAATGTTAAACCCAAATCTACCATGTCCCTCACTTTAACGATTGTGTTTCTGTATTTTCAAAGATATCATTGGTCATCTGTCCAGTCCGTCGATAGCACATGACCTGTTTGCCCACTCTCCCTTCATAGGATTTTGTCCCCATTCCAGGGACAAATCTGTTGAATGTTCATGGCCCTCTCTCTACATGGAAATGACGTATTTCCTGAGATAAGAGACTCAAACTCACACTGTCCTGCAGGTGCGGTCTAACCAAAGTGTGGTGTGTTTGTAATAAGACAGCACTTGTCCTGTACTCAAATTCCCTTGTAACAAAGGCTAACATTCCATCATCCTTCCTCGATACGTAACCAGGCAATAAGCAAGCATCAGTGATTTTGGCAATAACAGTATAACTGTAATCATAGCTGTCTTTAATTGAGCTAGATATTTGATAAAACAAAATGGTGCAATTTTTCAATGAGGGCTTGCTTGTACTTGCTTTTATTCATTTGAAGAGTGTGGGTTTCACTGGCAGGCCAGTATTTATTGCCCATTCCTAGGTGTCCTTGTGAAGGTGGTGAGCCTCATTCTTGAAGAATGTCTGAGTGTGTGTGTGTGTATGCGCTTTCAGGTGTGAGTGTGTGTGTGTATGTGAGTATGTGCAAGTGTGTGCGTTCGTGTGCTTGAGAGAGAGAATCTATGTGAGAATCTGTGTGAATATGTGAGACAGTGTGTGTTTTTGTAAGTGTGTGCGTATATCTGTGCGTGAATCAGTATGCGTTTGTGTGTTTTTGTGTGTGTATGTGTGCGCGTTTGGGTGCTTGTGCGTGTGTGTGTGTGCGTGTGTGTGTGTGTGTGTGAGAGAGAGAGAGAGAGGATTGCTTCTTTAAACTTGAGCAACCAGCTGGACAACAGGCTATTCTCAATTGCATATTTTGCAAGGAGAAATGATGCATTAACAGTCTTGCCATGCAAAACTACTTCGTGGAAGTGTGACCATAACGTGACAGCGTTCTTCATGAAGATGAAGAGTCAAGTAGCAGAACTAGAAGTTAGGATCCTGAATCTAAATAAAGTGACGTATGATGAAAGAGGCACTGGATTGGCAAGAATGGATTGTGGACCCATACTAAAGTGGTTGATGGTGGATAGTGAATGGTTCATGTTTAAAGATTGTACTCATATGCGCCAACAGGCCGTTGTTGTTTCTACTGCTATGTGAACGCAAGACAGCACATGATGCCCAGTCGGCCTGAATGCAATTAGAGAACTCATCGATGGTATTCAGGAGACTGCACACTCTAGAAAATTCACCTACGGATGATTTGGAACAGGTACATTACCTTTAACCCCTACAGGTTAAGTGTACATCTTCAGTTCTGGTCTCTTATGAGAAGCAGCTAGTTCAGTTACCACTGATTGTACTAACAGCCTCAGACACAATCTTGATGATGAAATTGGTTGAGAAAGATTCAATTTGATTGGCTCATCGTTTATAATTAGGAAATGGCTGTCTGAGTGATATTCTAATTAAATACTGGCAACGTTTTCAGTGCGCTTGTGGAATAGAATCCTTCCCACATTGAAACGCATTTGGCCCATCGAGTCACACTGAACATCCAAAGAGTATCCCAATTAGAACGATCCTTTAACCCTGCACTTCCCATAGCTAACCCACCTACAGGGCATATAGCTTTGCCAATCAACCAAACCTGCATATCTTTGGAGTGTGGGTGGAAGTCAGAGCACCAGGAGGAAACCCATAGGGTCTTCATGGGGTCTCCATGGGGAGAATATGCAAACATCAGGTAGACAGCATGTCAGGGTGGAAAAAAACCTGATCCTTGGTGCTGTGAGTCACCATGCTGTCCAGACTTTATAGACTGTCAAAGCGGCCAAAACATAATTCAATAATTCTGAAAAACCCATCAAATGCCGTTCGTCTTATGTGTAGAGGCAGATACCAGGCGAGTGGAAAATGAAGGAATCATCAAATTCCAGTTTGTGCAATGGGCAGGATTGGTCATGCCAATTATGAGGCACAACATGTCGATTTGCCTTTGTGGGGATTTCAAAAAATAAACGGGTTTTCAGAGCTGGATGAATACCCAATCCCGCAAATATGCGCACTTATACGCAAAACTGGTAGGGCGCTGGACTTCACAATGCTGAACAGGAGACATGAATGCCTGTGATTGCAATTGGATAAGGATGCCCACAAGTATACTAAAATGACTATCCACAGGGTTTTATATTCATATATGAGACAGCTTTTTGAGGTATCATCTGAGACTCCTACTTATATCTTTAGCCACAGCTCCCTGATTGGCCCACATTAATGGCCCAAATCAGGGATCTTTTGCTCAATGGCATCCACCTAATACTTGTTCCACTTGCTAAAATTTCCTAAAATCGAATTACTTTGGCATGTAAGTATATCTCCATACCCTCCATCGTCTGGCAGAAAGACCAGTCCAAACATTGAAGGCAGACTTCAAGAAACAACCTACAGATTCACTCGATAACAATCTGTCCTGGTTTGTGTTCTATTATTGGACCGTCTCGTAAGCAGCTACAGGGATAGCTCCAGCAGAGTTGCTAATGGAGAGAACTGTCCATATCAGGTAAAACCTGGTCTTACTGAGGGAGAGTTTGAAACGTCTTCTGGAACTCCACTGCTGGACATATGACGCCTCTAAGCGAGAGAGACTGTTTACGTTAGGGGACGACGCTTGGTGTTGAAACGAGGGGAATGGTTCAACATGAGTAAGAGGCGTGATCCCGTGACGTACAAATTTGGGTAGGAGATGCAATTCTGAAGCACAGTGACCACATGAAAGCAGCAACTTCAGAAACGGGGCAGTAGCAAAACTTACCTCACACCCTCAGAATATCTAGCAAGGATGTCAGAGACCATGAATTCGCCCAGTCTGCCTATTCTCACAGACATCTTTCAGGACGAGATGAAGACGTATGTATCACAGCCTCAACGCTGTATCCAAGTGAGGAAGACGATGCATTTCTTCTGAAACGCTCCAGGTGCAAGAGGCTGGCTACCGTCTGGTATCCAAGGCAGAGTCAGAGGGACTGGACGCCCAAGGAGAAGGTACGGAAAAAGAACAGGCCTATGTCTCAGGACTGAGGGAAGGTAGGACACAGTGTTTGGAATGAGGTCAGCCAGGTGGTCCTGACAGAATATAAGTTCCCTGATTGGGACTGTTAACCTGTTCCGATCAGGGCGGCCTGGATGACAGAGGGGCAGGGGTTCTATTTAATCTAGGATTCCGGGATTTTAATAGCAGCCTCTTAGAGTTATTTCACTCGCTTTCCGAGATTCATGCCCAAAGATACCCGGACCCCTCTGCACTGAATCAGCCTCTTAGAGTTATTTCACTTGCTTTCAGAGATTCATGCCCAAGGATATCCGGATCCCTCTGCACTGAATCACTCTGAAATTTCTCCTCATTCAGATAATAAGTTGCCTTTATTCTCAGGAGAAGTGTTATTACCACTGTTGAACTTAATTCCTAAGTTGCCTTCCACTTATATATCAGACACGATAAGCAGCCAAGCCTCCAATCTGTTATATGAAATGTTCATGAAAACTCATTGGTTCTTCAGTTTCTCTTTCTGACACATAATTTCACTTCCTCAATCCCACTCTTCCCCCTCTGTACTCCACTGAACATGACATTTACAAAGTGGGAACCTGTTACCCCACAGCGGCCTCTCCTGAAAATGGTGCCAGCACTCGTGCTGTTTGCAGTGGCCACCAGGGAGCGGGACTGACTAGAATATTGCTTGGAAACAGCATCGAAACAGCAATGCAGCTAATCCGTCTGTCACTGCAATTCCCTTTTCTCTTTCAGAATCAAACAAAATATGCACTTACCTTTCTGAGAGACTGTCAATGGGAAAATCAGCACAGTACAGGCAGTCGACTCTGTAAGGACGGAAGGTTTGTATGCAGTTACAGCAAGTAATCAGGAACGCTCGTAGGATATTCTGCTTCATTGTGACGAGAATTGAATGTAAGAGTGGGGCGGTTTTGCTTCAATTAGACAGGGGGCTGGCGTTTCCGCATCTGTAGTACTCTGCAGAATTGTTCACCGTCCTAGTAATGGATGCAGGAGGTTCGTAACACACAACAGCTGCTATTTCTGTTCTTATAACCTGTAAAGTTAACTCTGTTCTGTCTCTGTTCACAAATGCTGCCAGCCTTGCTGAGTTTCTCTATTACTTTCTGTGCGTTTAACGTGTAACGTTAATTCTCTTGCTCTCTCTCCACAGATGCTGTCCGACCTGCTGAGTTTTCCAGCACTTCCACTGCTTGTTTCAGATCTCCATCATCCGACAGTTTTTGTTAATGGATACTGCAATTCTGATCATAGCATTCCTGATGCCATATTGACCAGTTGTAAGTAAAAATACTGTGTGCCGTAAAATAAGTCGAGATGGGTCAGTGGCACAGTATACAGATGGAAATATCAGATTAATACTTTTTAGACTCTATCCAAAAATTATGACATGCAAATTTGTGCTGCCACAATGTTATTTTCCGAATCGCAAGTGCGAGCACGAGCAATACGAAACAGAAGTGCCAGAAAGAGAGTTAGCGTAACAGATCACAAACACATAAAGTGCTGGAGAAACTCAGCAGATCTCAGTGTAAACATGGATAACGAGGGAGACAGTCTGCCCAGTCAAAGAAAAAAGAGGGATCATGTGTTTGGAGGCAGAATGTGTAGGTGTGATTCTAAATGAGCATTTGGCATTCATTCAGTAAAAGGATATCAAGGAGATAGTGAGATTTGTGTGGAGCATACTAATATGCTACAGCATATTAATTATTAGTGGAGACCAAGAAAGAAGAGATGGTGGGTCTCTTAAAGAGCATTAAGGTGGCTACGTCCTAAGGGCCCTACGGTACCTACTCCAAAGTCCGATGGTATCTACTCTAGGTTATTGAGAGAGGCAAGAGAGGGAATTTTCTGGGGCCTTGACTAAGATCTTTGAATCCTCGCTAGCCAATGGAGAGATGCTGGCGAACTGGCAAGTACCTAACGTTGTCCCTTTGTTCAACAAAGAAATTAAGGATAATGCAGGAAACTGTAGATCAGTAAAACTCACATCAGTGGTTTGGAAACTGTTGGAGAGAGTTCCAAGCAAGAGGATGTGTGCACATTTGGAAAAGCATGGCATAATCAGTGACAGTCAGTATGGGTTTGTGCGGGCCATCTCATGTCTTACTAACTTGATTGAATTTTTTTTAAGATGGTGACGAAGGTGATATATGACGTTTGAACTGTGGGTATTATTTACATAACTTTTACTAAAACTTCCATCAATGTCCTTCTTGGTTGGCTCATCCAGAAGATTAAGATCCACAGTGACTAGTTTGCGTTGATTCAGAATTGGCTTGCCCAAAGAAGACAGATGGTAGTTGTGGAAGGGTAGTTTTCAGGCTGGTGGTCCGTGACTAGTGGTGTTACAGAGGGATCTGACTCAGGATCACTGCTGTTTGTGATTACATAAATGACTTAGTTGAAAGTGTAGATGGGTGGATCATTAAGTTTTCAGATGACACAAAGATGGATGGAGTTTTGGATAGTGTAGAAGGCTGTTATAGGATACAGCCGGATATAGATCAGTTGCAGTTTTGGGCAGTGAAATGGCAGATGGAGTGGAATCCATGCAAATGTGAGGTGCTACACTTCGGGAGATCAAATGTTAAGGAAAATCATTCAGTTAATCGTCCAGCACTGAGGTACAGAGGGATCTCGCGTTTCCAGTCTCGCTAAAAGTAGCCTTGCAAGTAGATAGGATGGTAAAGAAGGCGTTGTCATGCTTGCCTTTATTGAATGGATAATTGAGTACAAGAGTCAGGGTTTAATATTGCAGCTTCATAAGACCGTGGTTTGTTCTTACTTAGAGCATTGTGTTTAATTTTATTCGTAATGTTTCAGGAAGGATGTGGCGGATTTGAAAGGATACAGAAGAGTGTTACCAGGATGCTGGCTGGATTTGAGGGAATTAAATATAATGAGAGTTCGGAAAAATTTGGATTGTTTTCTCTTGAGTGGCGCAGGCTGAGGGGAAATTTAATCGAACTATAGAAAGGGGTGACGGTTGGAATCTTTTTTCACAGAGTTAAAATTTCTGATACTGGAGGCATACTTTTGGGGGGGTCCATTAAAAGTACATGTGAGGGGCGAGTTGTTTTTACACAGCGAGTGATAGTGTCTGGAACGTACTGCCAGGGATGGAGGCTGAGGCAGGCACATTAAGGGCATTTAAGGGAATTTTTGATAAGCATTTGAGAATTCAAGGAATGGAGTGACATGGACCAAGAGCCAACATGAGGGATCAGTTTCATTTGGTGTTCTGCTTGACATAACATCGGGGGCAGAGGATCCTGTAGCTGCGCTGTGTTGTTTTATGTTCTCTGCTACTGGTTAAAAACACTGAAATTTCCGGAAAAACTCAAAGTGAAACAGAGTTAACATTTCGACTCCAGTGACCCATCTTCAGAACTGAATGGGATTGGAAAAATGGTGTTTGTGATACAGTCAAGAGAGGAGGCGTGAATGGAAAAGTGTCTGCTGGTGCAAAGGTCAAAGGGGTTGTTAATTCTGGTGAAAGAGGAAAAGAGCTATAAAATGGATAGATATTAAGGTGGGGGGAAAAGAGAGTCATTCTGTCTTGGTGGGTTGCACGACTTTCTTTGCTTTCACTTTCTCCAGCGATTTCTATTTTAATCACGGATGCTACTGGTTTAACGGCAGAAAGAGACGTGGCAATATATCATCGTCATAACAGCTGCAGAGGTGTATTCAGTCCCAGTGCCTGCTGTTAAACTCCGATAAAGCTCATTCCAAAGACCGTGTAGGTTTGGTGTGGGGTTTCCTCCTTGGAGAGGAGTTGGGTCAGGATAGGGGTGCATATGCGTGCCATGAATCGGGTAAAATTTCCTCTCTCTCTCTCTGTCTCGAAGATGATGGTCAGAAATAAGTTGGCTGTGGCTTATCTCTGGTCCTGCAAGAAGCAAAGACTTTGGGCAAAGGAACGGGTTCAGGTTCTCTTAGCAGTGTGCCACAATCTGCTTCAAGATTCCTAGTGACCAGGTTAGAGTCTGATCCTGGACAGCTACGTGGACTGGAGTCATAAAGTTTGACAGGGCGGAAGCAGGCCCTTTGTCGGAACCCATCCATCCCAGCCAGGTTTCCCAAATTGAACGAGGTTTTGCCTGCATTTGGTGCATATCTGTTTCTCTCTCTACACAGATGCTGTCAGACCTGCTGAGTTTCTCCAGGACTCCCTGTGTCAATAACCTGTAACATTAACTCTGTTTCCCTCTCTCTCACATTCTCCACACAGGCACCGAGACCTGTTGAGATTTTCCAGGACTTCCTGTGTTCATAACTCTAACATTAACTTTGTTTCTCCCTCTCTCTTCACACAAATGCTGCCAGACCTGCTGAATTTCTGCAGCAATTCTTATTTTACTTTTCTAACGAGAGCACTGCTGTTCCAAAAGCATTGCTAGGAAGGACAGATTGGCCCTGGGGGAGTAGAAATTGGATTGGCAAGAATTGGACCTGGATTTTAGGGATTAAATACTGAGGCGATCTTACACAGATTAGGCCTGATTTTTTCCAGGATTTGGACGGTTAATGGGTGATCTGATCGAAGATATTGACAGGAAAAGACATGGTGGATAAGGAGAAGCTATGTCCACTTTATGGGGAAATTGTGAGGGCATAGTCTGAGACTTAGGACTGGACCATTGAGGAGAGATGTTATGAAGCACTTCCACATCACAAAGGCTGGGAGAGATTTTTAACTCTTTTCCAGAAACGGCAGTGGATGATGGAGCAGTTGTGAAATTTCAATCCGAGATCGATCAATGTTTGTTTAACAGCAATATGAAGGTGATAGGGGCCAAAGGCAGTTATATGGAGATAAGCCACAGATCAGCCATTAAATAGCAAAATAGGCTCGTGAGGCTGAATGACCTACTGCTGTTCCTGTGAAAGCAATTGACTAACTGGAAATGTGAGCACAGTATGGAGCGAGCAACCTCTTTTTCTTGTTACTGTCTCCTGTTACAGGTAAATGTGAGTGAGCAAAGGCATTGCTGTAGCAGGCACCAGGTCATTCTGAGTTGGAAACTGCTGTGCCATCAAACCGCGTCGGAAATATCGCAGATCTCCGTGCTTCTGATCCTCTGTAAGTGTGTGTGATGGAGGAACTTTATCCCTGACAAACCTGCTTTGTTCTCCGGTCACGGGAGGTTATATTCTGCAGCAGATAACCACACACTTCCTTCTCAGTTCCTGGAAAGAAGGAATTGATTACTGTGGCTAACAAAAAAAACCAAGGTTGGCAGAAAGCGGAAATGAAAGGAATTGTGAGCTTGGATGATAGCGTTTCCCGAGAGAGGGAGAGAGAGAGAGAGAGAGAGAAAGAACGAGCATTTCAGGTTATTGTCCTTTGTACAATATTATTCAATCTTCTCTGAAATGGATGCAAGTTACACACACACGTACACTATGGTCAGAAAATTTCAGGAGAATTTCAGAATACCGCAAAGGAATGGAAACGCGATTACTTTTCATCAACAATAAGACATTTAGCAGGCTGTCACCTTGGGATCTGGAGAGTTTCAGTGATGGAGCGAGATTGGACAGAGATGGATTGTTTTCCTTAGAGCAGAGGAGATTGAGAAGTGGGGTGGGAGGTTGTGGTGGGATATGAAGTATGAAATGATAAGGGGGTAGAGAGGGTAGACAAGAAAAATGCCTTTCCCTTTGATGGTGAAATCAATAGCGAGGGTGCGGGTTTCGGACGGGATGAATAGATGGAAGGTAAGGGGGAGGAGGTGTAGATGGGATCTGAGGCAAAAATGAGGGTGATGGAGAATCACTGCCTGTAAGGGTCCTTCAATGTGCACTTGCGAAACCAATGTGCCAATGCTGGGAAAATGGGACGACAGTATAGTCAGGTGATTGTTTCTGACTGGCACAGATTTGATGGGCCGAAAGGTATTTTCTGCGCTGTCGACCTCTTTGGCTCCGAACCTAGACTGATGACGGTCCTAGCTCTTTTGTGAAATGACGTTAAACAAAGCGAAATTTATGTAAGAGCCTTCAGATTTCAGATATGTTCTGAAAACAGCTCTGCTGTTATTGTTGCCTTTTGTCTCTGAGCTAGAAACCTTAGTGTGGAGGTCATTGATGGGTATTGACCGACTTTGAGGGTATTCTAAGAATTTCTCCAAGGCAAGAAACGCAAAACCATGTGAACTGGATTCCTTTTGCAATAATCTTCCCAAACATAATTTATTTTTTAGAAACCTAAAATTATGTGATCCTTTATTCTTTTAAGAAAAGTCACATAGGGAACCTGAGCATAGAGAAAACAGGAGGGGAAAACGAGAGGAAAAATAATAGAAATATACAAACCAAAATTTCTGGTTGTACGAGACAAGGGCGAGAAACCAAAAGGGTCATAATGCAATTCATATCAATTCATATTGCTGCCTCCACATCAACGGGACTGAACAGTCAACAGTTTCCATTGAGTTACAGACAGGACATGTGCTGTTTCTCTGTTGCTGCTCCACTTACATTGCTTTGACATTGTCTTTACGATGCCGTTTCTAGGACACTGATGGAAATAATGACAATTGCATTTCAATTCCTTTCTGTTTTCCGTGAACGTTGCTCTCCATGGGAAAACTACAAATTTCTTGAATTATCGTTTGGAAACATGAAGCCGTGCCGTGCATATCTTTTGAGCGACCTTTCCCAAACATGCAACAACTGGAACTTGACCCCGTCTTTGTCGTCTGGAATTGTGATCATTTTGGCAGAGAGAGCAGAGATCAGTGTATTATTTAAATGGTGATAAACTGCAGAGAGCTGCAAAACAATAGAGACTTGTTTGAGAATTTAGGCTGTTTGACAGAACTTGTGCATGAAACACAGAAAGCTGTTTTTGTATCGCATAGTCTTACCAGATCATAGGAACCTGCTCTCTCGTTGGAGAGGACCTACTATTGGCGATTTAACACGAGGGTTAGCAGAAATCAGACGAGGGAAGAGGTTGAGAAGGAACATCCTTCATAGTAAACTCAAACTGGGAATTGAACCCACGTTTCTGGCACCACACTGGTCTTTAAACCAAAAACCCAGCCAACTGAGATAAATGGTATCGCACAGAAAGCTCGCACGCACGTTAATCAGGATGGGAGAAGAAAATGCAAATCCTAATTTAAAGAGGGTTGGAGTATAAGAATAGGGAAGTCTTTCTGCAACTAAACAAGGTGCTGCGGAGACCACACCTGGAGCACTTTGAGCAGTTTTGCTCCCCTTATATAAGGAAAAAGAGAATTTCGCTAGAGGCAGTTCAATGAAGGTTTACTGGGATGATCTCTAGTACGAAGGATTCGCATATAGACAAAGACTAAATAGATTGGACTCTACTCACAGGAGTTTGGAAGAATGTGAGGTGATCTCACTGAAACATATAGAGGATCAATTCTGAGACGAGGATGCCCCCTCATGAGACAGTCTAGGAGCAGAGGACATAGTCTCAGAATAAATTGTCACTAATTAAAGACTGACATGGGGAGGAATTTCTTCTCTCACAGGGTTGTGAGCCTTTCGAACTCCTTGTCACAGAGAAGGTGGTAGTGAGTGCCTTGTTGAATTACTGCGGTTCCAGTGCTCTAGATCGGGTTAAAATGCGTTTGGAGAAGGAATTCCAGGAATTTGTTTCAATGACACTGAATGTACAGCCAATTTTCCAAGTCGGGATGGCGAATGGCTCGGACGGGATGGTGTTCCCACGTATCTGCTGCCCTTGGCTTTCTGAATGCGAATGTTGATTAGTTTGGGAGGTGGTGTTTGAGGAGCTATTGCGAATTTCTCCAGTGGATCTTATAGATCGTAGACGCTGCTGCTACTCTTAAAGATCAAGGATTTTTCTTTGCGTTTATCACCAGGAGATGGGGGAGATACTGAATGATTATTGTGAGTCAGTTTTGCTATTGAGAAAAAAATAAAGCCAGGAGAATACGGAGCAATAAATTCAGATGTTTCTAAACCAGTTCACATCACAGAAGAGGATGTTCGAGAGGTCTTAGAGAATACAAAGGTGGATAAATCTCCTGAACCTGATTCAATGTATGGCAAAGTGTTATGGAAAATACAGAGGTTAATTATAAGGCATCTTGCAGAAATATTTCCATCATCTATGACGATGGGTCAGGTGCCTGATGTATGGAGGGTGGCTAATGCTGTACCTTCCTTTAAGACAATTTGTAAGGAGAAACTGAGTAACTGTATACTTGTGAATCTGCCTGCAGTTGTGGCTAAATTGTTACAGGCGATTCTAGTAGAAAGGATATGTGTTCATTTCGAGAGGCATCAATTGATTAGGGATCATCAGCAAAGTTTTGTGTGAGAAAAATATCGTCACAAACTTGCCTGAGTTTTCTGAAGGTCTATCAAACAGACTGATGAGGACAGTGCAGTTGATGTTGTTTATTTTCATGTCAGTAAGCCTTTGACAAGGTTCAGTATGGTAGAATAATTAGCAAAGTTACGTCATATAAGATTCAGGGTGAGCTTCCCAGCTGGATACAGTTATCTTTCCAGAAGAAGATAGAGTGTCATGATAGAAAGTTGCTTTTCAGACTGGAGGCATGTCACCAGCGGCGTTCCGCACGGATCGGTTCCGGGTCCTCTTTTGTTTATCATTTATATGAATGGTTTGGATGAGAAAATGGAATAATTAGCACGTTTGTAGATGACAATAAAAGTGCGGCTTAGTCGAAGTGAATAAGGTTTTCAAAGATTACAAACGAATCTTGAATAATTGAGTCAATGGGCTGAAAAATGGCAGATATGGGGGACAGATTTACAGACTCGGAGGCACCTTTTTAAGGTGAAAGGAGAGAGCTTGAAAAAAGACATAAGAGGCTACCTTTTACCCACGGAGTTTTTTTTTTTACTCTGAGATGAACTTCCCGAGGAAGTTATAGCTGTGGGTGTAATTATGTTAAAAAGACATTTGGATTAATACATTATTCGGAAATGTTTGGAGGGATATGGGCCAGGAGCAGGCCGGAGGGACTTGTTTAGTTTGGGATTATATTCGGCATAGATTGGTTGGACTGAAGGGTGTATTTACATGCTGTAAGACCCTATGACTTTATACTGAGTACCGCTGATGGAGGGAGTGGATATTTAGATATTTAAATGTGGTGCCCATCAAATGTGCCAATCTTGTCCCTGAATGCATGGAGCTTTTGGAGTACTGATGGATCTGCAGAAATTCAGGAAAATGGGAAGTATTCCATCACACACCTCAGTTGTGCCTTTTCCATGGTGGACAGGCTTTTGGGGAGAATCAGGAGGTGAGTTACTCGCTGCAGTGCTGCTGCTTAATAGTGGAGAAAGTGAGGACTTCAGATGCGGGAGATCAGAGCTGAAAATGTGTTGCAGGAAAAGTGCAGCAGGTCAGGCAGCATCCAAGGAACATGAGAATCGACGTTTCGGGCATGAGCCCTTCTTCAGGAATGAGGAAAGCGTGTCCAGCAGGCTAAGATAAAAGGTAGGCAGGAGGGACTTGGGGGAGGGGCGTTGGAAATGCGATCGGTGGAAGGAGGTCAAGGTGAGGGTGATAGGCCGGAGTGGGAGCGGAGAGGTCAGGAAGAAGATTGCAGGTAAGGAAGGCGGTGCTGAGTTCGAGGGATTTGACTGAGACAAGGTGGGGGGAGGAGAAATGAGGAAACTGGAGAACTCTAAAGACCACTCCCTCCGTGACTCCCTCGTCAGGTCCACTCCCGGCACCTTCCCCTGCAACCGCAAGAAATGCAAAACTTGCGCCCACACCTCCCCCCTTGCTTCCCTCCAAGGCCCCAAGGGATCCTTCCATATCCACCACAAATTCACCTGCACATCCACACACATCATTTATTGCATCCGCTGCACCCGATGTGGCCTCCTCTATATTGGGGAGACAGGCCGCCTACTTGTGGAACGTTTCAGAGAACACCTCTGGGACACCCGGACCAACCAACCCAACCAACCCGTGGCTCAACTCTTCAACTCCCCCTCCCACTCCACCAAGGACATGCAGGTCCTTAGACTCCTCCATCGCCAGACCATAGCAACACGAAGGTTGGGGGAAGAACGCCTCATCTTCCGCCGAGGAACCCTCCAACCACAAGGGATGAACTCAGATTTCTCCGTTTTCCTCATTTCCCCTCTCCCCAACTTGTCTCACTCAAATCCCTCGAACTCCGCACGACCTTTCTAAACTGCAATCTTCTTCCTGACCTCTCCGCCCACACCCACACTCCGGCCTATCACCCTCACCTTAACCTCCTTCCACCGATCGCATTTCCAACGCCCCTCCCCCAAGTCCCTCCTCCCTACCTTTTACCTTAGCCTGCTGGACACACTTTCCTCATTCCTGAAGAAGGGCTCATGCCTGAAACGTCGATTCTCCTGCTCCTTGCATGCTGCCTGACCTTCTGCGCTTTTCCAGCAACACATTTTCAGCTGCTGCTTAATAGTGCTAGCGTCCTGGCTTCGATATTTCCCCTTGGGCTATTGTCTGTCTGGAATCTCCTTCGGGTGCTCCGGCTCCTTCCACAATTCAAAGATGGTTAGGTTAGGTAAATTAGCCATGCTAAATTGCCTAAAGTGTTCAGAGATGCGTAATTTTGGTGCTATAGTCAGGGGTAAATATAGGGGAATAGGGTAGGGGAATGTGTGGGATACCTACCGCAGTTTAGTTTGGAATTATTGGCCCAAATGGCCTGATTCCACATTATACACGATGATAATCGGTACAGTTAAAACTTCCAAGCAGTAAATTAACTGATGTCTGTCAGTTATCGGCCCTTTGAAAACGAAACATACCAAGCTAATGGTTCGCCTCACAGTAATAATGCATCAAATATGCGGCCGAACTTGGATTATTGCATCCAATTCTAGTCACATTATTACAGGAGGAATGCAGAAGCTCTGGAAAGGGTTCAGAGGACATTTACTAGGATGATGCCTGGTATGGAGGGAAGGTCTTTTGAAGGCAGGCTAAGGGAGTGGAGACTCTTTTCGTTAGAGGGAAACAGATTGAGAGATAACTTAATTGAGACATGTAAGATAATCAGAGGGTTATATAGGGTCAACGGATGATGGCTAGCACGAGGGACATAGCTTTAAAGTGATGTGTGGCAGATGTACGACAGATGTCATAGGTAGTATCTTTACTCAGAGAGTAGTAGGAGCGTGGAACTCCCCGCTGCAACAGTAGTAAACCCGCCGACATTAAGTGCATCAAAATGGTCATTGGATAAACATATGGATGAAAATGGAATATTGTTGGATTGATGGGCTTCAGGTTGATTCCACAGCTCAGCACGATATCAAGGGCTAATGTTGTATACGCTATGCTCTATGCAATCCAGGATTAGGTGCCACCAAAATTCATCAAGCTCAAACCTTTTTGTCTTGACTGCATCGTTTGATCATTAGCCAATTTGAACTGGAGCTCTGCACATTGGGATACTGAGGTTGAACTGTGCGTTGTATTTATAGCAGTGAGAGTTCAAAATATATAATGATTGGATCAGTCTTTCCGCTTCTATCTCTTTCTTCAGGTTTTGGAAGGCCCGTGTTTTACATATACCCAACAAGTAGGTTTGTGAAAGAAGGAGAGACTTTAAAATTGGAATGTGGGGCAGATAAAGGAAGAGTTGTTTATTGTTGCAAAAATGAAGAGCAATTCACTCAAACACAGAGCAATGCTAATGAAATACTCGTGAACAGTGAAATTGCTGGATCTTATTCCTGCATAAGACATTATGAATGTCTCAAGAGTGCATCTGTTGTAATTGTCATCATTTGTAAGTGAACTTTTTTAAAAATTCCTTCACAGGACGATGGTGTCACTGGCTAGGCCAGTATTTATTGCGCATCCCGAGAGCAGATAAGAGTCAACCACTTTGCTGTGTAGTCCAGCTTGACTCTGATTTAAACTGAAAATACTGCATGGAAGTCGAGTGCGCATTGATGTAATGATTTTTCTGATCCCCCAGATAACTTTCAGCCAAACACACATGTTTTAGCATGAATCAGTTAAGTAAGGTTAGGTATCTGAAATGGGAGTTTGTAATTTCACATGAGGAGAGGTTGAGTAGATTGGGCTTGCAATATTCGTGCTTAGAAGAATGAGAGGCCACTTATTGAAAGTCCTTAGAAGGACCTGACAGGGGAGATGAGGAGAGACGTGGTTTCCCCTTACCATGGAGAGTCTGGAACCAGAAGGGCATCGTCTCAGAATGATGGGGATGCACAGATGAGGAGGAATTTCTTCTCTCGAAAGGCATTAAATCTATGGAATTCATTACTGCAGAAGGCTTTCGATGCTGGGCCATTCACACCTGTCACCCTCTGTGTCAAACAATCCTGAAATTACCCTCTACGTCTCCTGCCTTTCATTTTAACGTCATGCCCACCCCCCGTGTTATTTCCCTTCAACTACAGGGAACACCTGCTACCCATCTCCCACTGTCCATACGCTTCATAATCTTACGCATCTATATCAGGTGGCATGGTGGCTTAGTGGTTAGCACTGCTGCCTCATAGCGTCAGGGACCCGGCTTTGATTCAATTGACAAGCGACTGAATTTGTGGAGTTTGCACATTCTCCCTTTACCTGCGTGGGTTTCTTTTGGATGCTCAGGTTTGCTTCCCCAAGCCAAAAACTGCGCCGTTTGGGTGCATCAGTCCGGGGTAAATGTGGAGTTATAGGGGAATAGATTTGGGCAGGTTACTCTTCGGAGGGTCAT
The DNA here is from genome assembly GCF_004010195.1 of Chiloscyllium plagiosum. NCBI lineage: Eukaryota > Metazoa > Chordata > Chondrichthyes > Orectolobiformes > Hemiscylliidae > Chiloscyllium > Chiloscyllium plagiosum. The sequence goes on from NC_057759.1 coordinate 2,463,115, forward strand.
TATGGAATTGTTGGGCTGAAGGTCCTTTTCCCACACATTAGGATTCCATGATTCCCTCTCAGCCTTCTCTACTTCAAAGTGAACAGCCTGATCTTATCCAGTCTCTCTTCATTGCTGCAATTTTCCCCATCCCAGGCAACATCCTGGTGAATCTTCTCTGCACGCCCTCCAGTGCAATCACAGGCTTTCTTTAGTTCAGAGGCTGGGACCGTGTACAGTGCTCCAGCTGTGGCCTCAGAAAAGTCCTGTTCACCTCCTATAGTACCTCCTTTTGTTAGAACTGTATTTTGTTGTGCTTAAATCTCATTTGGTATCCAGCTTTTATCACAGTTCTTTTGCAGTTTCCACAGAAACTCTAACTCTGGAATCTAAGCGGCCGCATGTTCGGAGGTACGAGAACATTGTAATGTACTGCCGTATGCCATCCCAAAACTTGCGAGGACACAAGCATTTCCAGTGGTATCGGAATAATGAGCTGATAAAAGAAACTGAAGATGATTCATTCACCATAGAAAGTGCAGAACATTCAGATGAAGCACCCTATCGATGTGAATTAACAAATCACTATAGAAAGTGGGTTTCGAACAATCTAACTGTCACAGCATCAGGTTGGTGTTTCCTTTGTTTAGTTAGTGAGTGACTTGATGATTAGATGCTGCATCTGTGTAAGCTGCTTTTGACAGAACCCTCCCAGTGATGGGGACTCGAGGACAGGAGCAGGGTGCTTCATCACTGATCTTCCCTCCATCATAAGATCAGAAGTGGGGATGTTCACTGATGATTGCACAATGTTCAGAATCATTCTCCACTACTCCGAAATTGATGCAGTCTGTGTTCAAATGAAGCAAGGCCTGTATAATATCCAGAATTGGTACAACAAGTGGCAAGTAACATCTGTGCCACACAAATGCCCAAAACCGGTCATCAATAATAGTAGCCTCTCTAACTGTCACCCACTAGACATTCAACGATGTCGCCATCAATGAATCCCCTATTATCAACATTCTAGAGTTTCCGACAGATTAGAAAGAAAAACAACTGCAATCAGCATGTAAACACAGCAGCTCCATGAGCTTGTCAGAGGCTGGGAATCCAACAGCAAATAACTTACTTCCTGACTTCTTGAAGCCTGTCGACCAACAACAAAGCACCAGTTGGGAGTGTGCTGGAGTACTTCCGACTTGCCTGGATGGGTGCAGCTCAAACATGACTCGAGAAGCTCGATACAATCCAGAGACAAGGCAGGCTCTGCTTGATCGGTACCACAACCAATGCCTCCACCTTCGTTTCTCAGTAGGAGTAGTGTATAAAATCTACACGATGCACTGCAGAAAGTCACCAAAGATCCTCAAAGAGAACCTCCCAAACTCAGACCACTTCCATCTATAAGCTCAAGAACAGCAGATAAATGGGAATACCACCCTCCAACAAGTAAAAATCTGAGGCACTCACCATCCTGACGTAGAAATAATTCAGCCATTCCTTCAGTGTCACTGGACCGAAATCGTGGAAATCCCTCCCAAACGGTATTGTGGATCAACCAGCAGCCAATGGCTTGTAGTGGCTCAAAAAGATAGCTCACCACCAGCTTCTCGGGGAGACAGCTAGGGACAGACAATAAAATATTAGACAGCCAGAGACACCCATGGCCCATGCGTGAATGGAAAACGTTTTGCTGTAATTGTCCAGGGTGAGACCACACCCTGGAGTTTTGTGTGTGAAGTATGGATCTCCATATCTGACGAAGTATTGTTTTGTGTCTTTAGCTTGATTGAGTTTGTAAATGGAGTAACTAAAAAGATTGATGAAAACAGAGTGTTTGACATCGTTGACTTGTACTTTAGTGAAGCCTTTGACAAGGTGTCAGGAGGTAGAACAATTAGAAACTTTCGATCACTTGGGATTCAGGGAGAACCTGCCAGTTGGATACAGGTTCGTCTTGATAGTGGGCGGCAGTGGGTGATGACGGGACGCACGTAACCAGCGGTGTTCAACAGGGATCGGTGATGGGTCCACTTCATGTAAATGATGTGGATGAGAACAAAATGAGGCATTGTTAGCATATTTGCAGATGACACCCAAACTGGTGGTCACATCGATAATGAAGAAGGTTATAAAGATTATGAAGAAATCTTGATCAATTGGGTCAATGGGCTGAGGAATGGTAGTTGGAATTTAATTTGGATAAATGTGACTTATTGCATTTTGGTACTATAAATAATGACAGAACTTGGGCAATTCAGGGTAGTGCCCTTGGTAGTGCTGCAGGGCTGAGGGACCGAGGGTTTCAGGTACATAATTCTCTGAAGTAGGCCGGTTGTTTAAGAAGCACGCTTTGCTTAATTGCTCAGACTTTTAAGTATCGGAATTGGATGTTATGTTGAGGTCTCAAGGGGCATTGGAGTGCGGTGTGCTGTTCTGGAAGGATATTATTAAACTGGACATAGTTCAGGAAAGATTTATCATAATGTTACTGTGAATGGAAGGTTTAAGATATAAAAATAGACTGAAAAATCTGTGACTTTTTTCCACTGAAGTGTAGCAGGTTGAGGGGTGACTTTATTAAAGTTCATAAACAATGAGAGGCATAGATAAGGTAACTGACGAGGGTCTTTTTCACCCGGGTGAAGAAGTTCAAAACTATGGGGCATATTTTTAATGTAAGAGGTGAAGAATTTAAGAAGGACACGTGGGCAACTGAGAATAGTTCATGTTTGGATTGAACTGTCAGAGCAAGTAATGGATACATGTACAGGTAGATTTTTTCAGAGACACTTGGATAAGTTCATGAACAGGAAGTTTTGGAGTGATATGGCTCAAATTCAAGCAGGTGAGACAAGTATAGTTTGGGAACATGGTCGGCATGGACTGGTTGGATTGAACAGTTTTTTCAGTGTAGGATGTCTCTAGGACTGGACAGGGTTAATGCAGAATGGATGTGCCTGACGACTGGGGTGGGGTTGGCGGGGAAAGCACAGGGGAGTCCAGAACCAGGGATTGACCGTCTAAAGGAGACTGGATTACACTGAGATGAGGAGAAATGCCTTTTGCAGAGATTTGCATCCTTGCCTTCTCTGTAAACAGGCCAGTTCCTTTTAGTTTCCAAACAATTTATCTGCATCAGCTATAACTTATGATCGCTATTGCCGACTGAATACTTAATCTGAGTGTGTCATATAATATCAGTAAGACCTGATATGCATATATCTTGTTGATCGTGCCCGATTGTGCTGCTATATTATCCTTTGCCCTTGCCTTTTACACTTACAACTTATTAATAAGTCGTGTCAATCCTCGTATTGTATCTGCCTATTTACTTCTCCTCACCTCCACTCACAGTTGATGTCAGTTGAGAGAGAAATGGTAACAGGTATTATGTGACATACTAAGTCCGTAAAGTGGCTGAATGACCTCCAGCTGTTCTGTTTTCTTATGTTCTTGACTAACTCCTCAGTTAAGGAGAACTAAGCGATGGCAATACTTAGGTAAGTTGAAAACAAATTAACATAATTGATTTCTTTATTCGGACTAGATCGGACAAAATATCGGGGATGGGTTTGCGGAACTAATACTTGAAAATGCATTTTGAACAGAATGTGATAGTGAATGTTTTCGGAGCACTTACTGGTGTAATGACAGCCTGTGGTAAGCTGTAATGATGCAACTGTGCTTTCAGTCTTAGACAGAAATATGGCTTTCCATGTTGTCCCTGTTTCACCATTGGAAGGAGAGTCACTGGAACTGAATTGTCAGGATGTTTACAGTTATTGGTGGGAGAGGGAATTTATCTTTTACAAAAATGGCAAGAATATCCATTCAGTGAAGTTCACAACATCTGAATCCTCGTATCGCATTGAAGTAAACAACACTGATGACAGTGGATGGTACAATTGCAATGTTGACTTGGAAAAATCACGAGATGTTAAGATTCAGGTTCAAGGCACGTAACCAATTTTGTACAATGTGCACAAGACAGTCCATTCTTCCTGGGTCTGACCCAGTCAATGGAATGGATGTCACAAAATTTGTGGAAGATATAGAGCTAGTTGGTAAGATGAGTGATGAGGATATCATAAAGGGCCTGCAGAGGGACAGAGGTAGTTTAAGACCAAAAACAAAATCGTAAACTGGAATACAATGTGGAAAACCGTGAGATTTTGTGATCTGGCAGGAAGAATAGAGGAACTGAATATATTTAAATTATGAAAGACTGCAGAAAGCTACAGGAGTGATTCCTCATCTGTGAAACAGAAAAAGTGAGTGTCCAAGTTCGGTGGGTCATACGGAAGGCAAATGGTTTTTAATTTGAAGGGAATGGAGTGTAAAACTCAGGAGATTACACTAACACTCTACAAGCACTAGTCAAACTTCAGGAAAACACTATGATCAGTTTTTGGGACCTTTATCTCAGGAAAGATAGACTGATCATTGGAGGCAGTTCAGAGAAGAATCACTCGGCTGATCTTGGGCATGAAGGGACGGTTCTGACTGAGGATTAAAAAAATGAGAGACAATCTTATTGAAGATTCTTAGAGGGACTTGACAGGGGATATGCGGAAAAATGTGTTATCCCCCTTCCAGAAGATTCTGGAATCAGAGAGGCATCGACTTAAAACCGGAGGTGAGGAGAAATTCCTTCTCTCTAAGTGGACTGAATCTGTGGAATTCTTTACCACAGAAGGATATTGTGGCAGGGTTGTTAAGTACATTCCAGGTTGAGGGATGTAATTGTTTTTAATCAGGGAGGTTATTGTGAATAAACAGCAAGAAAGTGGAGTTGAGGGTGATCGAATTAGACATGATCGTCTTGAATAGTGGGTACAGTCTCAATGGACTGAAAGGTCTACTTCTGTCCCTACATCTTATGCCCGTACAATCTATTAAAAGCAATCTGAACCTTTCACAATTAATTTTGATGCTTTCTTAAATAAGGTGACTGATATGATACACAGTACTGTTGTTGGTCTTCCTATGGTGCCAAACATGATTTCAGTGATAATCCTGGAGGTGATTGATAGCATTCTATTATAATCAATAGACAATAGGTGCAAGAGTAGGCCATTCTGCCCTTCGAGCCAGCACCACCATTCATTATGATCATGGCTGATCATCCTCAATCAGGACCCTGTTCCTGCCTTATCCCCATAATCCTTGATTCCACTATCCTGAAGAGCTCTATCCAACTCTTTCTCGAAAGTATCCAGAGACTTGCCCTCCACAGCCTTCTGGGGCAGAGCATTCCATACTCCCACCACTCTGTGTGAAGATGTTTCGCCTTAACTCAGTTCTAAGTGGTCTACCCCTTATTTTTAAACTGTGTCCTCTGTGTCCTCACCCACCAGCGGAAACATGCTTCCTGCCTCCAGAACGTCCGATCCTTTAATAATCTTATACGTTATTAGATTTCTGTTTTTACTGGCACATTCTCTGAACAGAGAGATGAATACAAGGTCAGAGAGAGAGAGAGAGAGAGAGAGAGAGAGAGAGAGAGAGAGAGAAATGGAACAAGATCCAATCGAAACATGGGGAGAATAAACAGTTGGTATTTGGGTTATTCCCATCACGGGATCCCTCAAAAATAAAAATTGTGTTATAGGACGAGGCTGAATAGGCTCGAGCTTAGCTGGCTGAAGGTGAATTTATATAAAGGAGGAGCAGAAATAAGGTGAATCTCCAAGGTATTTTCCCGAGGGTATGGTTGTCCAAAACTAGACGGCATAGGCTTAAAGTGAGAGGGGAAAGATTTGAAAGGAACCTGAAAGGCAATTTTTTTCACACAGAGTGTGGTGTGTGTATGGAAATAGCTGCCAGAGGAAGTGGTGGAGGCTGGGACAATTGCAGCATTAAAAAGACTTTTGATCTGCACATCGATAGGAAGGGGTTAGCGGGATATGGGCAAAATGCAGGCAAATGGCATTACGTCATTTTACGAAATCTGGTAGGCATGGACGAGTTGGGCTGAAGGGTCAGTTTCCGCACGCTATGGCTCTACTATTCCAAAATTCAGGTGGCATTGAAAGAGAATTTGAAATTTGCTAAGTAAGAGAAAGGTAAAGTTTCACCCTCTCCCCTGTCTTTTGTCAGTAAATGCTCACAGACTTTGACCTGTGTCACCATTGTGCTTTTGCTCTGTGATGACAACAGTTGATTGATGAGCTCGATTGTGTGGTACATTCCAGAATGCCTTGCCAAGACCGTGCTGACGGTGGAGCAGGCGGCTGAAGTATTCGAGGGGCTTTGGTTCACGCTGACGGGCACTGTCCAGGCGGCACGGCCCTCCGACCAGTTTCACTACTTGTTTTACAGAGACAGCGCCGCCCTGTATGCCACGCTTGATCATGGCAGCGTGGACACCATCAACGCAGCGACTGAAAACATTTCCGGGAATTACGCCTGTAAAGTGATCGAGATGGTTTACAGTCTGAGGAAGAGAAGCGACAGCATTCACATTTCCGTTAAACGTAACTCTCTGTCACTATTGCAGAGTCCCCAGTGTAGGGTAAAGGCACTTCAACCCACTGAATCAGAAACGACTTCCTGACTATTCTCTAACTCCCATTTCCTCAGCTTGGCATTGCAAGTGCGCATCTAAACACTCTTCTCTGTGATAACGCTTTCTGGCTCTCCCACATTTACAAAAATGTGTTCCAGATTGTCTGGGTGAAAATGTTTTCCTTCATGCCCCCACTCAACGAGGTGACTCAGTGGTTAGCATTACAGCCTCACAGCACTAGGGTCCTCGGTTTGATTCCAGCCTCGCGTGGCTGTCTGTGTGGAGTTTGCAAATTTTCCCTGTGGGTTTCCTTCCACAGTCCAAAGATGTGTAGGTCGGATGAATTTGCCATGCTATTTTGCCCATAGTGTTAGGTGCATTAGTCATAGGGGAATGGATTTGTGTGGGTTACTCTTCGGACGTTCGGTGTGGACTTGTTGTGCTGAAGAGCCTGTTTCCACACTGTAGCGAAGCTGATCTAAACTTTTCCGCCCCTTACCCTCAATCTATGTCCACCCCCTCTGTCTCTTTATCTCACCAAGGAGAAATGTTTTTCCTGTCAACTCTGTTTATACACCCTCATTATTTTATACATCTCAATCATGACTCTCACACTCGTGTCAATCTAATATACTTTAAGGTAAATAACTCCGGTCTGTCCAATCTCTCTCCATCACTGAAACTCTCCAACCTCCAAGGCAACATCCTGGCAAGTCTCCCTCTGCACCCTCTCCCAGTGCTATCCCATCTCTCCTAGAATGGGAATTCCAGAACCCGGTACAAAACTCTCTCTGCAATTGTACATATTCATTCCAAATGTGATTGTGATTGTCACCAAATCTGACCTCGAGCTAAAACGATGCTAACAGCCTTGAATGGCTTGAAGGATTGTTTCAAGTCTCCCGCACTGACCGGGTGTCGGGATGTACTTACTCTCGTTCTGCTCACTAAGTTTTCCCAAGCCCGGACACTTTACAGAAAGAAACAGAAACATGTCTTTCTGCTTTCCAGAGGCGTTTGCCATTCCTAAGTTGACCGTGCAACCCGAGGAACAAGTGTTTAATGGCCAATTGGTTAAATTGGTGTGCTTGGCTGAAGTAAATCCGTCTCAAGCGTCCTTGCAGAACAGCTTTTTAGAAATGGGGTTCCTCTCCAGTCTTCATCCGAACACAGCGATTACATCTCTGAGTCAGCTCGTCCGGCAGACTCGGGCACTTACCATTGTGAAGTCACAGACGGGAAGGTGTGGAAATGCAGTAATCAACTCCCTTTGTCCATCAGATGTGAGTACCATTTCTTATCGTTCCTTTCTTAACAATTAAAGATTCATAATAGAGACAAATTCTCATCCTTCCCCACATCTCAGAGTCGTGCATTGGAGAGCTAGTGACAAACAGCACAGAGTAATGGACGGGCCATTTAGGTCTGAGATGAGGAGGAACATCTTCTCCCAATGAGTGGAGAGCCTGTAAGATTAACTGTCCCAGAAAATTATGGATCAAATAAATGGCAACTGGCCATTCGATCCTTCCAGCTTTCTGTGCCCATTCATAAGGATTGTGGCTGATTATCCACCTCAGTCTCCTGACCCCTTGCTCTCTTCCTTTAGGCCCTGATAACTCTACCCAACTCCTTTTTGAACAACATTCAATGTCCCAGCTCTGACCAATTTCTATGACAGAGAATTCCACAGGCTTCCCACTCGCTAGGTGATGGCATTTCTGTGCCATCTGTGTCCGTCTGTGTCCTACTCCATCTCTTTTGGACTGTGACCCCGGATGTCTCTCGATTATCAATAATATTTTTCCTGCATTTACCACGTCTAATTAGCAAGTTTTCAGGTTACATAAAAATTGGTGGTGTTGTGGATAGCGAGGAAGATGGCCAAATAATATAGATCTGCCTGAAAGTTGTGTATGGAAATGGCAGATGCAGTTTAATCCGCACTAGTGGAAAGTGTAAAAATATATAGGTCCGCTGGGCCAGAAGGGATTTATCCTAGAATTCTCTTGAAAGTCAATGAGGAGATTCCCAAGCCATTTGCTTTGATGCTTATGTCGTCATTATCCACAGAAATAGTGCAGAAAACTGGAGGATAGCAAATGTTGATCCCTTGTTCAAGAAGTGAATTAGAGACCATCCTGGTTATTATAGGTCCATGAGCCTTACTTTGGTGGTGGGTGAAGTGTTGGAAAGGTTTAGAAGAGACAGGGTTTAAAATCATCTGGAGATGAATAAGCTGATTAGGGCTGGTCAACACGGTTTTGTTAAGGATAGGTCGTGCCTCACAAACCTTTCTGAGAACTTTGAGAATGTAACCAAATAGGCGGATGAAGGTAAAGTGGTTAATGTGGTGTATATGGATTTCAGTAAGTCGTTGATAAGGTTCCCCACGGGAGACTATTGCATAAGGTACAGAGGCATGGGATTGAGAGTGATTTAGCGGTTTGGATCAGAAATCGTCAAGCTGCAAGAAGATAGAGGATGGTGGTTGATGGGAAATATTCATCCTGAAGTTCAGTTACTATTGCGTACGGCAGGAATCTGTTTAGGGGTCACTGCTGTTTGTCGTCGAAACAATGACCTGGGTGAGGGTAGAGAAGAATGAGTTAATAAATTTGCTGATGATGCTAATGACGGTAGTGATGTAGATAGTGATGAAGAGTGTTGTAGTTTACAGAGAGACATAGATAAGTTGCAGAACTGGGCTGAGAGGTGGCAAATGGAGTTTAGTGCGGTAACTTGTGAGGTGATTCACTTTGGAAGGATTAGCATGAACGCAGAGTACTGGGCTTCCCGTAAGATTCTTGGCAGTGTAGATGAGCAGAGATCTCGTTGTTCGTGTCCATCGATCCATGAAAGTTGCCACACAGGTTGGTAGGGTCACTAAGAAGACATATGGTGTGTTAGCTTGTATTGGTAGAGGGAAAGCGTTTCGGAACCATGAAGTCATGCTGCAACTCTCCAAATCTCGGGTGTGGCCACATTCGGAGTATTGCGTACACTTCTGTCACCGCATTCTCGGAAGGGTGTAGAAGCTTTGGAAAGGGTTCAGATAAGGTTGACTAGTATGTTGTCTTGTATGGAGGGAAGGTCTTATGAGGAAAGACTTGAAGTTGTGTTCGTCAGAGAGAAGATGATTGAGAGGTAACTTGATTGTGACATATAAGATAATCAGAGGGTTAGATAGGTTGGACAGTGAGATCATTTTCACCTGTATAGTGATGGCTCACATAGGGGGAATATCCTTAAATTGAGGATTATTAGATATATGACAGATGTTTGAGGTAGTTTTGTTACTCAGATATAGTGAGTGGAATGCATTGCCTGCAACAATAGTGGACTAGCCAATTTTAAGGGCATTTCAATGGACATTGGATAGGCATGTGGGCGAGAATGGAATAGCGTAAGTTCGATGGGCTTCAAACTCATTCCACAGGTTGGTGCAACATTGAGGGCCAAGGGGCCTGTACTGCGCTGTAATTTTCTATGTTCTATGTTCGAGTGTAAGCTGATGCATTTTTGGGAAGTGAAATGCTCCAGGAAAATTTACAGTAAATGGCAGGATCCTTAAAAGCATTGATATACAGAGGGATATTGGGATGCAAGTCCATTGTTCCCTGAAAGTGGAAACACAATTGGATATGATGTTTAAGAAGTCAGATGGCAAGTTTGTTGTCATCGGTCTGTCAATTAGTATAATATTTGGCAAGTCATACTGAGCTGTATAAGACTTTAGTTCCAGCACGTTTCTTGGATTGGTCTCCAAACGATCGGAGAGATGTGAAGGATTTCGAGAGGTTGCAAAACAGGTTTATCTGGATGTTGCCTAGACTGGAGTATGTGAGCTATGAGGAAAGTTTGGACAAATTTGAATTGTTTTCACGAGAGCATTGCAAAGTGTGAGTGGAGCCACCTGGCATATATAAAATTATGAGTTGTAAGAATGCTCGCTGAGTTGGAAGGTCTGTTTTCAGACGATTCGTCACCATACTCGATATCATCATCCGTGAGCCTCCAGTTACGCACTGGCGTTATGTCCGCTTTCCCATTATGTGCTTTGTTTTCTTCAGTTGAGTGAACTTAGAACATTGAACATTCCAGCGCGGTACAGGCTCTTCGGCCCTTGATGTTGCACCAATCTGTGGAAACGATCTGAAGCCAATCGAACTTACACTGTTCCATTTTCATCTATATGTCTATCCAATGACTACTTAAATGCCCTTAAAGTTATCGAGTCTCCTACCGTTGCAGACAGGTCGTTCTGTGCCTCTACTGCTCTCTGAGTAAAGAAACTTCTTCTGATATCTGTTCTATATCTATCATCCCTCAATTTAAAGTTGGAAAAAGGCTCTCACTGTCCACCCTATCTAACCCACTGATTATCTTATATGTTTGAATTAAGTCACTGCTCAACCTTCTTCTCTTTAATAAAATAGCCTCACATCCCTCAGCTTTTCCTCTTAAGACCTTCCCTCCATACCAGGCAACACACTAGTAAATCTCCTTTGAACCTTTTCCAAATCTTCCACATTCTTCCTGTAATATGATAACCAGAATTGTATGCAATGCTCAAAGTGCGTCCCCACCTGAGTTTTGTACAGCTGCAGCATAACCTCATGGCTCTGAAACTCAATCCCTCTACAAACACACCATACACCTTCTTAACAACCTTATCAACCATGGTGAAAACTTTCATGGATCAATGTATATGGGCACTGAGATCTCTCTGCCAATCTACACTTCCAAGAGTCTTATCATTAGTCCAAAACTCTTCACTCATGTTGCTCCTTACAAAATAAATCACCTTACACTTTACCCCATTAAACTCCATTTGCCGATTCTCAGCCAGCTCTGCAGCGTATCTATGTCCTTCTATAACTCAAAACATCCTTCTTCACTATCCACAACTCTACCGACGTTATTAACCGATTCTTCTATGCCCTCATCCAGGTCATTTACAAAAATGGCAAAAATCAGTGACCGCAAAACAGATCCTTGCAGTATAGAAAATGCGACTGAACTCCAGGATGAACATTTCCCCTCAACCATCACCTCTGTCTTCTTTCAGCTAGCCAATGTCTGAACCCAACCGTGTAATCGCCCTCAATCCCATGTCTCCATATTTCGGGCAATAGCCCACATAGTTAACGTCATTTCTTCCTCTTTGTCTCAGAGAATGTCTCAGAGATGTGTTTCTTGATAGTCATCCAGCTGGATTGCCATGGGTTTAGGAAGTCTCGTGCGTGCCTCTGTTTGGCTTGTCCGTGGATCGATGTTTGTCCTAGTCAAAGTGGTGGTTTTCTTCGTCTGTGTGTAAGGATACTTAGTGAGAGTGGACCATGTCTTTTGATGGCTAGTTGAAGTTCGTGTATCCTTTTGGCTAGATTTCTGCCTGTTTGTCTGATATAGTGTTTGTTTCAGTCCTTCTAAGTCGGTAACTCTATCAATAAACACGTCGAGTTGGACCCCATCTACCATCTTCAGAGAAAAAGAACCGGACATGACATCACGCACCCAAAGAAACCTTGAAGCTCACTGAAGATGTTATCTAGTATAGTGCTGAAATGTCTGAAAGCAAACGTTGCAGATCAGCGAGCAAACTTGCATCCAGAACCTCAGCCTGAACTACAAATCTTTTCAAAAATCACTAAAATTATGAGAGGCATGAACAGGCTGAATAGTCAGTCTTTCGCCAAGGTTGGAAATGTCAAATATTCGGATAGGGACCACAGGTTTTGGGTGACAGGAGGACTGTGTAAGGGAGATGTGCGAGGAAAGGTTACCTCAGAGTACAAAAAAAATTGATCAGACCACCCAATGGACCGAGGAGTGGCGGAAGGATTTTAATTTAGATAAATATGAGGTGATGTATTTTGGAAACGCAAATGAGAGCAGGACATATACACTTAATGGTAAGGTCTTGAACAAAGTAACCTTGTACTGCAGGTTCATAGCTTCTTGAAAGCGGAGTCTCAGACTGATAGGATGATGAAGAAAGCGTTTGGTATATTATCCTTTATCGATCGGAGAGTTTAGATTACGAGTTGGAAGGTCATGTTGCGGTTGTGCAGGACATGAGGAGGGCTTTTGCCGAAACGTCGATTTTCCTACTCCTCGGATGCTGCATGGTCTGCTGTGCTTTTCCAGAACCACTCTAATCTAGACTCTGATTTCCAGCATCTGCAGTCCTCACTTTTGCCCAGGACATTAGTTAGTCCACTTTCGGAATACACTGTCTAATTCTGGCCTCCCTGCTATAGGAAGGAAATTGTGAAACTTGTAAAGGTTTGGAAAAGATTTCCAAGAATATTACCGGGATTAGAGGGTTTGCGCAAGAAGAAGAGGCAGGGGCTGTTTTCTCAGCAGCATGGGAGGCTGAGAGATGACTCTATACTGGTTCATAAAATCATCAAAGACATGGATAGATTAAATAGGCAATGTTTGTCCTATAACTAGAGCACATAGGTTTAAAGGTCAGAGGAGAAAAAAAGTTAAAATGGACCTAAGGGGCAACTGTTTCACACAAAGGGTGGTGCATCTCTGGAGTGAGCTGCCAGAGGGAATGGTGGAGGCTGTTAAGATTACAACATTAGAAAGGCATCTGGTCAGGTTTATGAATTGGTACAGTTTAGAGGGATATGGGCCATGGGCTGGCAAATAGGACTGCATTAATTTAGGATATCTGATCGGCATGTTGAGTTGGACTGAAGGGTCTGTCTCCGTGCTGTGCATATCTATGACCCGATTACCCTACACAGAATGATGCCTGGCACATACTGACTAAGCACGTGATAGAAACAACTACGAGAACAATGCTTAAATTGGATACAGACCACATGCAGTCAGATGGAATTCGTATAGAGTGACATAACAGTCGTATGCAAACATGGTGTGTTGAAGGGCCTGTCCCGGTGCCGTTCTGTTCTATGTCCAAACAATTCAGAGAATCCGCTCGTTTTCTGGACTCAAATCACACCATACCAGATGATAGAATCTGTATTGAATTCTAATGGGGATCTAAGTGACTCCTGTCTCACAACCCTTAACTACCCTCTGCGCAATTAGAGATGAGTGATAAATGCTGGATTACCCAGTGACACTCACATCCAATGAACAAACAGAAACAAATGCATATGCATTTTTATGTGACTGTGATGATTTTCATAGTTGAGTTTGCAATTAATTTCACCAAACACAAGGATTTAGCATTTGTCTATGTTTATAGGGATTTCAGTGTCAAATCCAGAACTAATAATTCAACCCAGACAGAAGCTAATTGAAGGATTTGCAGGATCATTAATCTGTTCAGTCTCCAAGGGTTGTCTGCCGATATACTACCAATTTTACAAGGGGTCAAGCGTGGAGCTGTACTGGGAGTTTTTTGCAAAATTGGAGCTATCAGCAGAAGGGACGAAGGACTTTGCAATTGCTCAGAGAGAAATGAGGTGACAGGCCCTCAGCACAGTGAAGATATAGAGATCACAGTAATAGGTAAGTTCACAAGGGCTCTCTCCCAAACAGTAACTGAACCATTAGCCCAGAGACTACTGCTGTTCGGATCAACTCTAAGTGGGTACTTTGTCCTTGACCAGTTTTGACTAAAGCAGCACACACAGAGAGAGAGAGAGAGAGAGAGAGGGATGGGGTGTTGTAAGAGAGGACGGCAGATGCTAGGGTTCAGCATCAAAAAATGTGGTGCTGGAAAAGCACAGCCTGACAAGTGGCATCTGAGGAGCAGCAGCATCGACGTTTTGGGCATATGGTCTTCAAGGACAAAGTACCAGCTTTGAGTTGATCCGAACAGCAGTAGTCCCTGGGCTAATGGTTCAGTTATTCTTTGAGAGAAAGCCCTTGTGAACTTACCTATTACTCCCCACCCCTTTCCGCCTTCCGCAAAGACCGTTCCATCCGTGACTACCTCGTCAGGTCCACGACCCCCTACAACCCACCCTCCCATCCTGGCACCTTCCCCTGCCAGCGCAGGAATTGCAAAACCTGCGCCAACACCTCCTCCCTCCCCTCCATCCAAGGCCTAAAGGAGCCTTTCACTTCCATCGAAGTTTTATCTGCACATTGACCAATATCATTTATTGTATCCGTTGCTCCCGATGCAGTCTCCTCTACATTGGGGAGACCGGACACCTCCTAGCAGAGCGCTATAGGGAACATCTCTGGGACACCCGCAGCAACCAACCACACCGCTCTGTGTCCCAACATTTCAACTCCCTCTCCCACTCTGCCGAGGACATGGAGGTCCTGGGCCTGGTTCACAGCCGCTCCCTCACCACCAGACGCCTGGAGGAAGAACGCCTCATCTTCCTCCTCAGAACACTTCAACCCCAGGGCATCAATGTGGACTTCAACAGTTTCTTCATTTCCCCTTCCCCCACTTCACCCCACTTCTAAACTTCAAGCTCAGCACTGTCCCCATGACTTGTCCTGGCTGCCTATCTTCTTTTCCACCTATCCACTCCACCTTCCTGCCTGACCTATCACCTTCATCCCCTCCCCCAATCACCTATTGTATTCTATGCTACATTCTCCCCACCCCCACCATCCTCTCATTTATCTCTCCACCCTTCAGGCACTCTATCTGTATTCCTGATGAAGGGCTTTTGCCCGAAACGTCGATTTTACTGCTCCTCGGATGCTGTCTGAACTGCTGTGCTTTTCCAGCACCTGTAATCCAGAATCTGGTTTCCAGCATTTGCGGTCATTGTTTTTGCCCTGTTTAGTCCTGGCATCATCCTTGTAAATTTCTTCAGCATTCTTTCCAGTTTAATAACATCCCTCCTTGAAAATTAGTTTTTGAACACATCACATCGCCTAACTCTATTTTAAATTCATTGCATCAAACTGGTTCCCACTGATCATCTGAATCAATGGGTGAACTCAATGCATTTTGACCTTGGTGTGTTTACGTCATCTTGGGCGGCACGGTGGCACAGTGATTAGCACTGCTGCCTCACAGTGCCGGAGACCCGGGTTCAATTTCCGCCTCAGGCGACTGACTGTGTGGAGTTTGCACGATCTCCCCGTGTCTGCGTGGGTTTCCTCCGGGTGCTCCGGTTTCCTCCCACAGTCCAAAGATGTGCAGGTCAGGTGAATTGGCCATGCTAAATTGCCCGTAGTGTTTGGTAAGGGGTATGGGTGAGTTGCACTTCGGCGGGTTGGTGTGGACTTGTTGGGCTGAAGGGCCTGTTTCCACACTGTAATCTAATCTAATCTAAAAAATCTAATCTCACCTGAACAGGGGAGCTGGGCGGAAGAATGCGATGGGTCGGGAACTGGAGTAAGCTATGTTCCTGAATGTAGGGAGGCAGAATACTCACAAAGTTAGACCATTGGATGGGGTAGCTGTGACCTCCTCCCTCCAGCCACTCTCTGCCAGAGCACCTCAAAGATAAGAAGAGACATAAAACGATGGGAATAGGACACATGAGGAGGACCTTCAGCCCCTCAGGATGGTACTCTGTTATTTAGTACCATACATTTGGATCAACTTTATTTTCCGACCCCATTCTCTTTAAACTGTGACTCGTTAAAAATATCTATCTCCTTAGATTTATTCAAATTCACTGGGGAGACTGATCTAACCCTAACCACGAATGAACCCTAGCAGTAACCCTAATCCTAAACTCAAACCTAACCCAACCTTAACCATTACCCTAACATTAACCCTAAACCTGAACTCAAACCAACCCTGAACGCAAACTCAACCATTAAACCTAAACTTAACTCAAACCCAACCCTCTCCCTTACTCTAATTTTGCACCTAATCCAGAAGCTAGCATTGATCTTAACCCTAACTGTCGCCCTAGCTCTATCCCTAATCCTAACCCCGATTCTAAACCTAAACATAAACTTAATGCTAACAGTAACTCTAATCTGAAACCTAACTCTTCACATAACTCTAACCGTGGTCCTCACTCAAACACTAACGCTAACCCTAGCTCTCACCCTCAGCATAATGAAGGCCTTCTCACTAACTAAGCCTCACTCTAACCCTATTGCACCTGTTTAATGTGCATTAAGTGGGTTTGACAATTATCATCTATCGATGTGTTTGTTCCCTGTTTATGGCTGAGATAAGGTCTTGGCAGCTCCTGACTGTTACAGTGCAGAACTACTCTCCAATATGCTGAGCATATTTTCTCTCTATGCCTGCAGTCAATCCCTCAACTCTGTCACAGACCAGGAGGTAAGTGACTGAACCTGCAGTTTTTAGATTTGCCGTTGTTTCCCCGATTCCTCTTAATCACAGATACGACCAAAGTGAAGAGGTCATTGAAGAAGCTTGGATATGACTGCATCCTTTTAACACAAAGCAGGAAACCACACACGAAGCAAGTCCCAGATGGCTTTTATTCACCCACAGGGATGTGGACCAGTCCTTATTGTCCATCCTTAATTGCTACAGAGGACAGTTATAGTTTACCAGTGTCTGGAGTCTCATGTGGGCCTAGACCGGGTAAATACGACATATTTCCTTCCCCAAAGGACATTACTGAAGACAAAATGAAGAACTGGGCAGCTCCTTGAGGATGAGAATTCTTTATGTTCGGATGGAAACCAGGGATGTCGGACCAGGGAATACCAGGTTTCGCTAGGTTCAGTATTTCCTGTGATAGCATTGCCGTCTTGTTGAAGTTGAACATGGTGTTGAAAGCATTGTGTTCGAAATGACGAAGTCTTTTCCCTCTCTTTTCAACTGGAACTAGATCCCAACCTTCTGGTGAAAGGACAGCAGCCAACAATCTGGAGTATGCAGTAGTTGGAGCAGCACACACTGTTGGTGAGTGCCAATCAATCGATGTGATTAATGAGCTCTACACAGTGACAGAGAAACATAACCTGGTAGAATTTCTAGATAATCATCCGAGCCATCAGATGGGCTCAAGTGGACGATTTGCTTCGTGCTGCGGAGGCTGAGGGAGAATGCAGAATCTAGACAACAGGAGTAGACTATTCAGCCATTTCAGTCTGCCCCACCATTCGTTATGATCATGGCTTACCATCCAACTCAATCTCCAGTTCCCGTACAAACTAGGCATTGGCCATTTGGCCATTTTAGCCTGCTCCGCCCGTTTGATAGGATCACGGCTGAACATGAAACTCAGTCCTTGATTCCCCGCTTTCTCCGCCGTACTATTCAACCCCAATCACCCCAAACGATGCCAACTGCTTCTTGCTTGAGATGAACAAAATGATGACTATCTTACAAAAGGTAAACTGGAAGAAAAGTTTCCTTTCGATAGAGGGATCAACGGATGCCATAAAAAGAAAAAGAAACAAAAAAAAATACAGGACAGGAACAAAACCCTTGGCCCTCCAAGCCTGTGCCGATCATCATGCCCTTACCAACCTAAAAAAAAAACTCTCCCGCCCTTATTTGGTTGGTATACCACAATTTCCTCCCTGTTCATGTGACCACCCAGGTGCCTGTTAAATGTCACCAACGTGCCTGCTTCCATCACCACTTCTAGCGATGCTTTTCAGGCTCCTGCCACTCACTGCATGAAAAGATTCCCTTGCACATCTCCCTTAAACTTTCCCTCCTTCTCACCTTGAACCTGTGCCCCCTTGCAAATTGAAACATCAACTCTGGGAAAAACCTTCTGCCTCTCATAAGTTTGTCGACCTCTATCAGGTCTCGTCTCAGCTACCAGTGAAAAAATTCTCGTCGTTTTAACCTTTCCTTGTGGCCAATGTCCACGAGAGCTGGCAAAATCCGAGTGAACCTTCGCTGCACTCAGCCTCATCCTTCCACGTCCTCTGTTAGTGTGGCGGCAAATGTGGCCTAACAAGATAATTTGCCAACACTCATACTCCATGCCTGGCCGATGAAGACGAGCATGTCATTTGCTTTCTTTATTACCTTGGCCACCATATATTGAAGTAAGGAGCAGGACCTTCAGAGGAGGATCCGAGGAAAAACCAGGTGGTGGTGGTAACTCTGTGCCTGTAAGAGTGGCATAAATCCCCAGTGAAGAAAAATTTAAATATGCACTTGCCATGATAAGGCTTTGGGTCACGTGCAGGGGAGATGGGATCAGAATATAGTGAGGTGGTTGCTTTTGACTGGCACAGATTTGATGTGTTTTTTTTTGCTGTAGACATCTATCTTCAACAAATCTCTTTTCTAAATGGCTATGGCTGTTAATATTCTGTGATTGGACCTCCACTAGGGTGTTTGGCCTGACTCAGTAATGCTTATTTAATCTCGAGTAACACAGGAAACTCAACAGGGTGCAGTTCTCTGGTGTTGAGAAATCCAACAGACATTAGTTACAACGAGCGATTATGTGCTTAGATCCGATTCCTCAGACAGACGAACGCCTCGAGCAAACAAAAATGAACTGGATCACGTTTCCAGTATAGTTGTCTTTCGAGAGGACTTGGCTAACTTGATGATCCCTAATGAAATGTCTCTACATGCATGTTTGTCTATATATCTATCAAAATAAGGTTATAGAACCATAAGCTATATGAGCAGAATTAGGCCATTCAGCCTATCAATACAGCTCACCCCTCGACCATGGCTGATATGTTCCTCAACCTCACTCCTGCCTTCTTCCCATTAACCTTCATCCCCCTTACTAATCACGCTCTATTGATCTCGGTCTATAAGTTATTTGTCTATGTTTCTCTCTCATCATCTCTCTATCTAATTCATTTATTCTATGGATCATTAGCCCATTATAATAAAACTTTCGGATTCATGCGTATTTTTTGTGTGCATTTATTTTCTTTGTAGAAAACCACTGTGGCTCTGGTTATTCAGAGGTCACCATCAAGAAGAGAACAAAGACCAATAAAGATCTCATTTCTTCAATAATACGATTGTGAGAAAGGGGATGAGGAAGGTTGGGGTTGGGATCATTGAAGCTCCAGCAATAACACGATTCCAGTTGCTGAGCAAATGTCTGTGTTTGTGACCAGTTCTGAACATGGACGTGCCAAAGTACTTTGAGAGACAGACTGTGAGGGAATGCAGCGTGTGCAAAACTAAAAAAATCACCAGCGTCAACGGAGTGGACAGTAAGCCAGCCAATCAGAAACAAGCATCAATCTGATCTGTTCTGTTCCTTTATTCTCCTAAATATAAGGTAAAGGTAAACAATTTGGAGATGATTTATATGTTGTCAGTGATCCGTAACAATCTCGCAGTGCGATTAGAGTGAGATATATCTATTTGTGTTGGGTGGGTGGGTTATGATGGTGGTTGCTTTGCAATTACTTTTTTGCACATGTATATAAATTCTCTGTGTGAGAATGGCAGAGGGACATGCACTTTATTCTTAGCTGAGGCAGATAGAGATCATTTCCACATAAATTTAAGAACTGTAGATGCTGCAGATCTGAAACAAATTCGGACATTTCTGGAGAAACTCAACAGGTCTGGCAGCGTCTGTGGAGATAAAGGGATAGAGACTGAGCTACCTTTGCAGAACATAAATGCAGAAAGTGTTGGAGAAACTCAGCAGATATGGCACCATCTGTGGAGAGAGAGAAAACAAGTCATCCTTTTGTTATATAATGCTCAAGGCCGATTTGCCTAATACTGCCACTCAACGATTTGAGATAACTCAGAAAATTAAAGCATCGCTAAGCGTATTGTTGCTCAGAAAGTTGAGCTTACAATTATCATGCAGATGCTTGTAAACACACATAAGGGGCATTTGAACCGAAATTGGCCTTATCTACAATGAAATCTGTCTCTCAGAACACATTCTAGTCACCGTTTCAGGGGATGAGCAGTAAAAGTCTTGTTCATCCAGACCATTATCCTGTTCTCTCCTTGGACAACGAGAGAGAGTGGTGGGAGTAAGCTGAGAGGTGGTTTAATTTGAGTGTCATTATGCCTCATGAGAGGGGATAGATTCAGAAGGAGAGCCCTTCAGAGTATTTTTCACCTGGTGTGGGAATTGTACTCATGTTGACAAAAGTTGGCGTATAATGCATTGCAAAAACGAACCATGCAGCCAGCTGAACCACACGGAACTAGCAGCTTACAGCAGTTAAAACTCAAATGTATTTAACGTGAATAATTCAATCATGTCTTTTATGTTCAACAACTGGGCAAGTGACGCAAAGGCTGAGGACATTAAGATGGCCTGTAGAAGATGATACACTAAACAGCATTGTAAAAGCTGATACACCTTCTTAATGATCAGAAAACCAATTGCAGGATTTAAAGGGAGCCAAGTTTTCTAAGTGCGATACTCTAAAGTGTCTGAATTGATTGAGAGGGACACACTTTTGAAAATGTTGCATTTATTTTTGTTTTTTTTTTCACAAGATGACAAAAACACAGCTACGCTTTTGCAAAATGCAGCTCCGTCTTCAGTGTTGATCAGCCACCAATGTGTCCTGATCCAATTGTTAATACCTGCAAAGAGATTTTTCTCATCTTAGTCTGTTTTATTTTCAGGCAACAGCATTGCTTTCTCCACAATGTGAAAAAGGTATGTCACATTTTATGTCTATATAGACAACATCTATTACCACAGAAAGTGTAGGTAGATTAATACCTTGTATCCACAGTGTAAGTGGTCAACTGTTGGTTATTTTCAGATTAATTGAAGGATACACCATAGAAATTAGGGGCCGGTGAAGGTCATTCAGCCCTTCCAATCTACTCTCTGCATTCAATCGGATCATCCTAATCTGTCTTCTCTTCCCCCATTTTCTCATTTTAGCCCGCAAGAACTCTATCCAACTTCTCCCTGAACAGTATTCCGTGTTGTGGACCTGTGGTAAAGAATTCCACAGGGTCCCCCACTCTCTGTGTGAAGACATTATGCCCCATCACGGTCCTACTCCGTCTCCTTTCGACTGTAACCCCACTCCGGTTCTGTACTCCCACCTGTTCATCGGGAACCTCCTTCCTGTGTTTACCATGTTTAGTCCTCTTGCAATTCTATTGGATTCCCCGTTATTCTTATGAACTACTGAGAATCTAATAGTTAATCCAGTCTCTCTTCATCCGTCTTGTCGTCCCAGGAATCACATTGGAAAATCTTCCCTGCAGTCCCTCCATAGCTAGAATGTCATTCCACAGATGAGGAGACCCCAAACTGCATCCACAGTCTGGCAGAATATCGTCTCACCCTGTGTAATTGCAGAGAGACATCCCTGCTCCTGGACATGAATCCTGTCACTATGCAGGCCAACATTCTATTTACCTTCTTCCCCGCCTGCTGCTCCTGCAATGCTCACTTTCAGTGACTGGTGTATGAGGGACCTTTCCCAATCCATCACCATATGGTTAATAATTCACCATCCTGTTTTTGCTCTCAATTGGATAATCTCACGCTGATCCACAATAAATCGCATCTGATGTACATTGGCCTACTGTCTCAACGTGTCGAAATCACACCGATGCATCTCTGCATCCTCTTTCACATCTCCCCGTCCCTCTCAGAGTTGTGTCTGTCTCTAAAAACAGAAAAATAAACAGCAATGGTTTCTCAATGGAATAGATCATTCTGTATTGCATTCCACTTCCAATTCTCTGGGGCAAGTGAGTTTCAAAATTGGGGCAAAACTGTTGGTGTTGATTTAGTTCCCTTTCCTACATTATGAAAACATTACTCGTTATGTAGTTGGCAGTCCGTTGTCATTTGCACCGTTTGGTAGCAGTAGTGTGTACTATCTACAAGGTGTACTGTACAAAGTCACCAAAGATCACCAGACAGCACCTTCCAAATCTACAGCTACTTCCATCGAGAAGGACCAGGGCAGCAAATGGGAACACCAAACCTTGCGAGTTCTCCTCTGACCCACTCACCATCTTTCAGAAATACATTAGCCGTTCCTTCAGTGTCGCTGGGTCAAACTGCTGCAATTCTCTCCCTAAGTGAATTGTGAGTATACCTACAACATGTGGAAGCACAGTGGCTCAGGAAGGCAGCTCACAGTCACATTCTCACAAGATCACTTGGAGACAGGGCAACAAATTAAATTGGAATCTGTGGGTGGCAGAGTGGCACAGTGGTTAGCACTGCTGCCTCACAGCGCCAGAGACCCGGGTTCAATTAACTGCCTTAGGCGACTGTCTGTGTGAAGTTTGCACATTCTCCCCGTGGATTTCCTCTGGGTGTTCCGGTTTCTTCGCATAGTCCAAAAATGTGCAGGTTAGGGGAATTGGTCATGCTAAATTGCCTGTAGTGTTAGGTCTAGGGGAATGGGTCTGGGTGGGCCCCGCTGCGACGGGTCGGTGTGGACTTGTTGGGCAGAAGGGCCTGTTTCCACACAGTAAGTAATCTAAAAAAAAGCTGGGCCCAGGCAGCGATGCTGCCATCCCATAAGTAAATGGAAACAAAATCAAAATCCTCTCCACCTACTCTGTTCCAAAGAAAGCAAGACGAATTATCCAGCTTTTCTTCATTGCTGAAATTTTCAATCCCGGACAACATCTTGAGGAATCTCTTCTGCACTCCTTCACTGCAATCTCATTCTTCCGAAAGTGCAGAGATTGAAACTCTTCACAATGGCCTCACCAAAACTCTGTACCGCTCAAACATCACCATTCCACTTCTGTAATCCACATGGCACACCACAGGAGCATGTGGGAATTCAAACCTGCCTTCCTGGCTCAGAGTTAGAGACATTCCACTGAGCCACCAGATTTCAAACTCGCAGACCCTGAACTGCCTGCTGGTGATTCCCATTTTCTCCTTATATTCCGCGCTACCTGTACCCCAACTGACCTCTCCTTCCCCTTCAGCTTTCTGCTCTCACTCGATTCCAATTTTATTTTTGATATCATTTAATTGCAGGATGCCAGACTGACGCCGATGAGTATTGTATCACATACTCTGCATTGAACATTAGCGAGCCCTTGCAGGAAGAAGATGGAACAGCTGGAAATGTCTATGAGAGTATTCCGCCCAAGTAAGAAGCAAGAAGACAGACTAGGAAGGAGAAGTGGGGTTCGATCGACTCTATCGATCGTTTGGTGAAGTGTTATAATGCAACTCCTGCGTACAGAAGACAAACTTGTGAACGTTATGATGGAAACTGTGTTTCACAAGGCATTTGACTACAATCGTTTTCTTCCGTGGAAGTTGTTTTCACGTCGCTGTGTCTGTCAATCTATTCTGAGCCTCACACACCACCGAGTTTTACATTTGCCATTTATTTCGGCTGCCAGTGGCCTTTGTAAACTTAATGCCTGCCTTTCCTTCGTTCTCATATACATATCTGAGGATTGAGCTTTTTCAGTTGGCCCATGTTTAAGGGGAGGAATACTGTGAATGGACGATTAGGAATCTCTCCCATTTTGACTGTCTTTGAACAGGAATCGTCAGACTGATCTAACAGGTGGGAAATACTAAACCAGAAACCAGGCAGCTACAATGGCTACTGTTCAGGGTGAAAGTGTCCTGGGACGTGGAGCTTCAACTCGCAACTTCTGTCAGCACAGGCAGAACAGGCACTGAGGGACAAGTTACTGACAATCCAGATAGAGGAGACACGGCTGACAGAGAGTCTCTACAGAAAAGGCTAAATCTCCGAAAGATCTGACAACCTGCTGGAAGGCTCAGCCTGACTTTCTGAGTTTCTGAACACCATTGTGGGAATGTATGGGATTACTCTCGCTGCAGATGTTTTGGAAACTCCACGATGATGGGGGTGGGCGTATCACACACCTCCAGAGCAGGAGATTTGAATTTTGAAAGGGGAAGCGATGGCCTGGTGCTATTATGGGTGGAATGTTAATCCAGAGACCCCAGTAATATTCTGGGACCGGGGTGTGAATCACATCACGGCAGATGGTGGAATTTGATTCGAACAAAATTCTGGAATTAAGAGGCTGATTGTGACCGTGAATTGATTATCGGTAAAACCCATCTGGTTCACTAATGTCTTTTAGGAAAGGAAGCTGCTTTCAGGCCAGACCCAGAGCAATATGGCTGGCATTTAACTGCCCTCTTGGCAATTAGGAAATGGCAATAAATACTGACCTGTCCAGTGATGCTCTCCTCCCATGTGTAATAAATGTTGGTTTCTCAGTCCGGCGGTACGGACACTACTATGGCACCAGTTAAGGGCTCGGACTGATGTAAATGAAGGCTTTGTTGAAGAGGTTAATACTTTAACACCGCCCACGTGCGGATTTGATAACTGCAGCACACCAAGAAAGGAGCAGTGCACGTCTGATTACAAATTGGTAAACAACATCAGGGACAACATCAGCGTGAGGGCAAAAGCTCCTACCCAATAGGTGCCATGTGTCAATGGGAAGAACAGCAGGACTATGCCAATGAATTGTTAAAGATTAGAGCAATCACAGACTGTGATTGAGTTTTCGGTTTTTAAACACCACAGCCCCTCATTCAGGCAAACGATGTAGGGCATTATTGGCAAGGATAGCATGTGTGTCTCTAATCATATAAACAGAGTCATATTGCATGGATTCAGATGCTTCAGTCCAACCCATCCTCTGACAAGGCTTCCTAAACTGAACTACCCCCATTTGCCTGTTAGCCCCTCATTCAGGCAAACGATGTAGGGCATTATTGGCAAGGATAGCATGTGTGTCTCTAATCATATAAACAGAGTCATATTGCATGGATGCAGACGCTTCAGTCCAACCCATCCTCTGACAAGGCTTTCCTAAACTGAACTACCCCCATTTGCCTGTTGTTACCCATATCTATTTGAACATTTCCAATCAATGTATCTGTCCAAATGTTTCTTAAATGTTGTAACTGTACCCGCCTTGATAATATTCTCGAGCTGTTCGTTCCATATATGCACCACCCAGGTCCCTTTTAAAACTTTCCTCTCTCACCTTTAACATATGCCCTCAATTTTGGTCTCCCCTTCCCCGGAGGTAAAGACCTTCGTTTTTCATCTTATCATTACACCTCATGATTTTATAAACCTCTACAGGATCTATGCCTTAACCTCTGACATTCCAGGGAACAAAAGCGCCAGCCTATCCAACCTCTCCTTATTACTCAAAACCTCCAGTCTTAATAACATCCTTGTAGATCTTTCCTGCATCATTTCCAGTTTAATAATAGTCTTCTTACAGCAGGGCGACCAGAATTGCGTGCAGTACTCCAAATGTGGTGTCATTAATTTCTGGTGCAGCTATATCATAACATCCCAGTGTCCTCAGTGTTCTTTTAACAATCCATCACTTTTGCATAATAGTCCACTTCCTGTTCTTCTTCCCAGATTGGATAACCTTATGTTGACTCACTGTAAACTGCATCTGCCATGCATTGTCCCACTCACAACTTATCTAAATCACAATGATGCACCTCTGCATCCGCTTTCACTGCTTGCCTCACTCCAAATTCTGTGTTGAGATGGAAAATGAAAGAAAAACACGATGGGCGCGGTATTTATTCAGCAGTGGGAAGTTTTATTCCTCCACAACCACCTGATGATGGAACAGCGTTCCGAAAGCTGGTGTGCTTCCAATTAAACCTGTTGTACTATAACCTGCTGTTGTGTGTTTTTTTAAAATTTGTACACCCTATTCCAACACCGGCATCTCCAAATCATGACTTTTCACGGATAGTGTACTTTGGGATGGGTCTAATCTATCACTGAGTTACTGGAAATGTAATTTCTTGGTGGGCTTTGCTTTTGTACACAATAATTCTATATTTGAAAATGAGCAAATTTCCAATACATAACATCTTGATAGTTAATAAAAATTAAGTAGAGGTAAGCTGGCGGAATTCTATTGATCTGATGTGAGATGATTATCAGAGATTGAAAATTGAAATAACTCTTTATGCAGTAATCAGAAGAATTATAAACGTAGCAATTGCTGGAAATGCATATGTGGGGAGTTAATGTTTCAGGTCATTTAACCTTTCCTCAGAACTGTGTGGATAAGGGGGTTAGAATGAGGAGTTTTGGGGAAGAGGAAATGAGGGAGAGGGCTAGAGTGCGGTGGCAGGGGAAGCAGTAGAGGAGGGAAATACAGTAAAGGAGCAGAGAGAGGGCCAGTGGAAACAGGGTAAGGGCATAGTGAGGGACAGGGAAACGGGGAGGGGAATAGAGTGAGGGATGGGCAAATAAGGGAGGGGCTTAAAGTGGGGAGTAGGGATGACAGAGGGGTGCGATATGGGGGCCATGGTAAACGGGTCAGTGTTTAGAGTTAGAGGACAGAAAAACAGAGAAAGGGCACAGAGTGGGTACAGGGGAAACATGGGAGGGGGAATCGAGTGGAGAGGGTAGGGGAAACGGGATGGATATAGAGTAGGGTGTGGCGAGATTGAGAGCACATGGGCGGAGGCAATATTGAGGGGAAAAGGGGGTTAGAATGGGAGTGCAGCGGAATAGAGTGGAGGGAATGGAAATGGAAGAGAGAGGGAAGGATGTTAGAGTGGGCGAAGGCAAACA
>NC_057759.1:2492294-2498888 GCF_004010195.1 Chiloscyllium plagiosum
GAGAGAGAGAGAGAGCGGGCATGTGTGTGTGAGAGAGAGACAGCATGTGTGTGTGAGAGAGAGCATGTGTGTATGCGTGGGGATTGAGAGATTGCATGTGTGTGCGAGTGTGTGTGTGCGTGTGTGTGTGTGTGAGAGAGAGGGTGTGTGCTTGCGTAGGGAGAGAGCACATGTATGTGTGGGAGAGACTGCATGTGTGAGACAGAGGACAAGAGAGAGTGTGTATGTGAGAGAGAGACCAAGTGCGTGTGTGTGTGAAAATTAGTGTGTGTGTGTGTGTGTCTGTGTGTGAGAGAGAGAGATAGATAGAGAAGGTCTGTGTGTGCGTGAGAGAGAGAGGATGTGTGTGGGTGTGGGATTGAGCATGTGTGTATGTGAGAGGATTGAGAGATTGCACGTGTATGGGAGAGAGTGTGTGTGCTTGTGAAGATAGAGAGAGCACATGTGTATGTTAGAGAGACTACGTGTGTGTGAGAGAGGGAGAGAGATTGTGTAATTGTCAGAGAGAGAGGTAAGAGAGAAAGTACCTGCTCGTACGTGAGTGTGTGTGTGTGAGAGAGAGATAGAGTACGTGAGATGGTGGAATTGTCTGCCACGGAAAGACGTTGAGACCAAAACACTGAATGTTATTCAGGAAGGAGTTGTATAGAGTTTAATGAAAACCAGAATGTGCTGGATAAATTCGGGCAGCATCTGTAAAAGAGAGAGAATAAACACATTTCATTCGAGTGACACTTCTTCGGAACTGAGAAACAAAGTTCCAATTATACAATGCTGAAGTGGTCCTTCGGCCCATCGTGTTCTTTGGACTAAAGGATCAAAGGGTATGTGGGAGGAGAGGAAGATAGTTGGGGGCAGGGGATTGAGTTAGATGGTTCGCCAAGATCCTGGTGAATGGCAAGGAGCGGGGAATCAGGCTTGAAGGGCATACTCCGGCTCCTATTTGTGGTGGGTCGATAATTTGTTGTGACCAGGCGAGGTAAATTTACACAGAAGCAACATTTCTGTTACCTGTCACCTCAGCGTTGTGGCCGTGATGGAGAGAATGTGACATTTTCTGCCCTATATCCCACAGACGTCGTAGCGTGCACACACCCCCAACACTGTCGGGTTAACTCGTGGCCGGGGACCACGTTGATGATATTACCCATTGCCATTTCCTCACGGAGCTGCCTCAGAGCACACGGTGCCTTTCGAGTTGAGCTTAGCCCGGCTGTCAATCACATGTTTCACAGCAGGCTGGTTACGGTCGCGGGGTTGTTGTTGGTGGTGGGGAGCTCACCCAGATGGATTGAAGCAGAGATTGATCAGTCAAAATTGAACTTGTCACCAGCACAGAGGAAATGGGCTGAAGGTCCTCTGCCTGTGCTCTCCCGTCTCCATCACTCCAAATATTAAATCCTTAGCAATCCCAAGAATGTGGTCACCAACTCAACTCTCTTCATGTTAAAGGAAGGTGACCATTTATTTTACATTAATTCATGGGACGGGTGGGGGCACTGGCTGGGACATTGTTTATTGCACCCATCCCGAATTGTCCCACGGGGCTTTTAAGATAAATGGCACAGAATTATCGAAATCTGCAGTGCAGAAAAAAGGCCCATCAGCCCATTGAGTCCGTGATGGTCATAGCAGCTACCTCACTATTTCCTGATCCCAATTCCCCAGCTCTTGTCTCATAGCCTTGGCATCGGGAGTGCACATGTACAACCTTTTTCAATGTGATGAGGGTTTCTGCCTCTCCCACCCTTACAAGCAGTGAGTTCCAGATTCTTCACTACCCTCTGAGTGAACAAGACAGCGAGATGAGGAAGTGAATGCAGTGAGATGAGGAAGTGCTCCAGTCGACTGAGGAATAGCAGATAGACATCAATTTCTAAAATTTTAAGGTGCTGCATTTTGCTAAGTCAAAACAGGGCACGACTTACACAGTCTGGAGAATGCTGCAGAACAAAGAGATCTATGGTACAGGTTCATTGCTCCTTGAAAATAGAATCAAAAGGTAAACAGGTTGGTGAAGGAGGCTTTCGATATGTGTGCGTTGATCGGCCAGAGCATTGAATATAGGATTTTAGATGTAGTTTTGAAGCTGTTCAAGACATTGGTCAGTCCACTTTTGGGGTACTGTGTGCAATTCCGGCTACCATCCTATGCAAACGATATTTTTTAAACTAGAAAGAGCTCAGAGAAGATTTATTACGATGCTACCTGGACTGGAAGGCTTGAGTAATAAGGATTGGTTGGATAGGCTGGCACTTCTTTGCCTGCAGTGTAGCAGATTAAAGGGTGACCTTGTAGAGTTCTATAAAGTCATGACAGGCATAGATAAGTTGGATAGCTGGCAGCTTCTCCCCATTTTAGGGAATCTAAAATTAGAGTGCATATGTTTAATGTAAGAGGGAAAAGATACCAAAGAGTTAAGAAGTGCAATTTTTTCACACAGAGTGTGAATGTCTGGAACAAGATGCCCATAGGAGTGATCGGAGCGAGTACAGTTTTGTTATTTCAGAAACACTTAAGCAGGTGCATGGATTGGATAGGTATGAAAGGGTATGGAAGGTTATGGTCCAAAATTAGCACATGGGACTATTTTAACTTGTGAAAACTGGGTGGAACGGGCAAGTTGGCCCGGCGGGTCTGTTTCCATGCTGTTGATATTTATGACTCTATGTCTGAACTTTCTCCCACACTCTGTTTTGCGCACAATCTCTCTTTCTCTCTCTCTCTCTCTCTCTCTCTCTCTTTCTCTTTCTGTCTCTGTCTCTGACTCTGTCTCTAACACACACATCCTCACCCACACTCTCACACACTCTTACACACACACTCTGTCTCACCCACACTCTCTCAAACACACAGACGCAGTCTCACGCAAACACTGTCTCACACACACTCTGTCTCACACAATCCCTTTCTCTCAAACACACTCATGCTCTCTCTGTCACACACATGTCCTATTCACATGAAGCCCTCCCCTGCATTTTATCTGAAACAAACCAGCTAAAGATACAGCCACCGGAAAGAAGAGGAAATCTGGGGATTCTGTGAAAAATTGACTCGCTGTGCAGCCAAAAAAATAAACTGCCCATGTACAGAAAACAGAGGGCAGAAGTAACATGCAAATGGATAAGTTGCAAAGAGAGAGTCGTGAGCAGATTAGCAAAACTTGCATAAGTGAATAGAAAGCAGAACACAAATGTTTGTTTTAAACGTAAATAGGAAAGGTGATTTGAATCCAGACTAAGACAGATAAGGGACAGAAAGAGGGGGCAATTAATGCAGATTCGTGGTGAATGCTGATTTTATAGAGGGATACGAACTAGATTACTTGTTCCTCAGGGAATGCATATCACCCACTGAGTAAGATTAACATAAGATCTGCCCATCTCCAATCATACCGTGACACTCTGCAATTCTCTCTGATGTTGTGGTAAATGAGGAACCCTTCAAAAGCACCAGCTACAAATATAGGAGATTGTTTGA
This sequence comes from Chiloscyllium plagiosum, assembly GCF_004010195.1. Taxonomy (NCBI): domain Eukaryota; kingdom Metazoa; phylum Chordata; class Chondrichthyes; order Orectolobiformes; family Hemiscylliidae; genus Chiloscyllium; species Chiloscyllium plagiosum. The sequence continues at coordinate 2,495,775 of NC_057759.1, forward strand.
AGACCTCAAGCAGTTGAGCAAACTAATTATTAGTATCTAGGTGTTGTTTGGATTCCAGAGGTAGAAACAACTTTTTTTAAAAAAAATGAAAAACACTCCCATAGAGAAATTCCTTATCAGAGGAATCTGGATGTCATCGTCAGTGAGTCACAAAAATCGCATCAATGTTTAGCAGGTCGTAGGGAAGCCTTCATTTCAAAGGAAATGGTGGATAAAAGTTCAGAAGTTTTACAAAAAAATATATGCAAGGCACTAGTCGTACCACAGCTGGGAGATTGTGAATATAATGTGGATTCTTATCTAAAAGGTAGGCTGGGCATTAGGGACAGTCCAGAGAAGGTTCACTCAGCTGATCCCGGTTATGGAAGGACTGTCTGACGAGGGAGAGGTTGGATAGTTCGGGCTTGTTTTTATTGGAGTTTCGAAGAAAGAGAGGCGACCTTATTGAGGATTTTTAGATGGATTTGACAGAGGAGATGTGGATAGAGGTTGTTTTCTCTTATGTGGGAGACTCTAGAACCAGAGGGGCATCGTCTCAGAATAAAGAGTAGCCGCTCTTTAAATACGGAGATAGGAGGAATTGCTTCTCTATGAGGGGAGTGAATCTGTGGAATTATTTTCTTCAGAGGGCTGCCGAGGCTAGGCCTTTCAGTATATTCAAGGCTAACAGAGAGATTTTAATCAGGAAAAGGAATGGAGGATTAGCAAAGTGGAGTTGAGAATGATCGTATCATCTACAATCTGTTTAAATAACAGAACAGACGCTATGGGCTGATTGGCCTACAGCTAGTCCTTTAGTCATATGGACCCTATTCCCATAAATAGTAGTCACATAATCCTGTGTTTCCTTTCTGACAGAGCGATGCAGAGTTTGTTTGAAATGTGTCACCCCCGTCTTTCCTTTTCACTTGTACAGCAGTGGACATACGTGCACCAGGGGTGGAGCAATTAGCACCTGATGCAAATAATACATTTGTCAGGTTCCAAAAGCAACATAGTGCTGGAATCAGGAAATCTGAAACCAACACAGATAGCACTGGAGAAACTCAGCAAGTCTGGCGGCATCTCTGGAGAGAGGCGAAATGAAAAGAGTTAATATTTCAGTGTATAAGCACAGAAAGTGCTGCAGAAACTCGGCAGGTCTGGCAAAATCTGTTGACAGACAGAGAAAAACAGAGGTAATGATACAGTTTATACACACAGAAAATGTTAGAGAAAATCAGCAGGTCTGGCAATATCTGTGGAGAGAAAGAGGAAGAGAGTTAGCGTTTTTAGTATGTAGATTTTAATCTGTCCTTTTGCTTTGCTGGGCAAGTGTTTCTATCAGATAAGGAGCTCACTGTGTCAACTGATGCAGCTTAGTTCCTCTTTTTTATGTTTCAGTTGCAGGCAGTCCATCATAGTTGTTTCTGGGTGGTTAGTAACATATCCTGTTCTCGCAAACCCAAGGTTGCCCCACAGACGCCACTAGAGTATCCCTGTGACCCTAAAGTGCAGCATACCGATCTGCAAATCCCAAACCTGATCCCCCCCCTTGGGTTGTCTCCCTGGACCCTGGAGTGAGGGGGGCGCGTTGTTGGGGTCCGTGCCTCAAGGGTAATGTACCCTTTGGAAAGGCTGTGCATTGGTCGGTCATATGTCTCTGGCATATTGATGGAAGAGAAAGGGAAGGGAAAACTAGAAGCAATCCATTCCCTTTGAAGAATCTATTGTAGAAATTGATCCTGAGGCAAAGTCCTCTAATGACTGAAATGGAAATGCCTGAGATGCTACGGGGAGAATGCTATTAAACTGGAAAGTGTGCAGAAAGATTTGAAAAGGATACTACCAGGACTGAAAGGTTTGAGTTGTAGAGAGAGACTGGATAGCCTGGTACTTCTTTCCCTGGAGCATCTGAGGCTGATAGGTGACCTTCAAATCATGTGTAAGATCATGAGGGGCATAGATTGGGTGAATAGCTAAGGTCGTTTCTCCTGATAAAGGAGTCCAACACTGTAGGGCAATGGTTTAAGGTAAGCGGGAAAACATTTACAATGGAGCGAAGGGGCAACTTCTTCACACAGAGGGCGGTGCATGTATGGAGTAAGCCTCCAGAGGAAGTGGTAAAAGTAGGTACAATTTTAACATTTAAAACATATTTGTACAGGTACATGAAATGGTAAGGATTAGCAGGATATGGGCCAATTGCAGGTAATTGGGGCTAGTTCAGTTTGGGAAACCTGGTCACCATGGATGAGTTGGTCGGAAGGGCCTATTTCCATGCTGTATGATTCGATGTCTGCTGATCTCCCTTTACTTCTCGCAGTTGAAGTGAGAAAATTGGGGGAAATGGAGAGCTTGGGAGAAACCAAGTTGTAACACACTCGGGGAGATAGATCATCTCAGGTTGCAACTATCTTGTTGGAAATAGAATGAGTGGCATCTTTCCCACCTCACTAACACCACACACTCATTGATTTTGCTTTTAAGGAAGGCCAAAGGAGAAATTAATTGCCTCCTTGAAGTGCTTACCCTCCCAGAGAGGGAAATGTCGATTTAATGTTTGGATTCCATGCAATCATGCATACGATGGCATTTTGCTTACTCGTTTTCTGTAAGAGATCGTTACGGACTTATATATAAATGAAACATTGTGTCTGTTTGTCTATCAGATCAATCACAACCAAATTAGATTTCAGAGCCATGCTGTTCAGAAGAGCTAAAATAATTCAAATTGATTTGCGTGTTCGAACCTGAAATTAGAATTTTATGGAAGTGAGGAGAATGGGTCGAGAGAGATAGAAAGAGGGACTTGGAAGAATTGAGGGAGAGAGAGATGTGGTTTGGTTTGAAGGAAGGGAAAGAGAGAGATGGCGGCAGGATTGAGGAAGGGAGATGGGGAAGTTTTAACGGAGAGGAAGAGAGAGAGAGATGGGGGCAGGATTTAGAGAGAGATGGGGCATTGATTAAGAGAGAGATGAGGCAGGATTGAGGGAGAGAGATGGGTCAGGATTGAGGGAAAGAGAGAGAGCTGGGTGTAGGATTGAGGGAGAGAGATGACGGCAGAATTGAAGGTGACAGAGATGGACAGGGTTGAGGGAGAGAGATGGGGACAGCATTGACGAAGCGGGAGAG
>NC_057759.1:2499158-2536914 GCF_004010195.1 Chiloscyllium plagiosum
GAGAGAAATGAGGATAAGATTGAGGGAGTAAAATGGGGCAGGATTTAGGGAGAGGGAGAGATATGGTGGCAGGATTGAGGGAGAGTTGGAGAGAGATGTAGCCAGGATTTAGGTAAGAAGAAGAGAAAGATTGGGGCATGATTATCAGAGAGAGAGAGAGATGGGGCAGAATTGAGGGAGTGAGAGATAGATGGGGCATGATTGAGGGAGAGAGGTGGAGGTAGAATTGACAGAGAGAGATGAGGCAGAATTCATGGAGTGAAAGGTAGATTGGGGAAGAATGGGGAGAAAGAGAGAGATGGGAGCAGAATTGAGGGAGAGGGAGAGAGATGTGACAGGTTTGAGAGGTAGAGTGAGGTAAATCGAGATGAGAGAAGGATTGATAGAAGGAGATATGGGGTCAGGATTGAAATAGACTGTGAGAGACAGCGGTAGAGAAACATGGTCAGAGTATTGAGAGAGAGAAAACACTTGAGGAAGAGAGATCGAGCCAAGGAGAGAGAGATATGGTAGGCTTTGAAAAGAGAGACAGAGGTGGATGGGGTTGTAAAGAAGGCATATGCAATTCTCTCCTTCATTGGCAGAATGAAGGACATAATTACTCTGGAGAGAGTGCAGAGGATGTTTACTAGCATGTTGCAAAACTAGACAATTGTAGCTATCAGGAGGGGTTCCCATTGTATTCCTTGGAACAGAGGTGCCATGGTGAAGCAATACCAAATAATGAATACTAAATTGTGTGTTGCTAATGAAGGTGCAGAACTCTGAAAGCTAGTACTTTCAAATACATCTGTTGAACTAAAACCCATTGTTCTGTGATTTTTCACTAAACAGTGAGAGGGAGAGAGTCAAGATTAGAGTGGAAAAGCACTGTCGGTCAGGCAGCATCCGAGGAGCAGGAAAATTGACGTTTCGGGAAGAAGCCCTTCATCAGGAACGAGGGCTGATTTAAGTTTGCTCTGAGCAGAAACAACCGCTAACAATTCTCATCCTGATCATCCAGAATTTCATTTACATTAATGGATCATGGTAGCAGAGAGCTTGCTATCCCCATCTTTTTAACCACATCACTCTCCATTTCTTCATGTTGCTGGAGTAGTCTTTGTTTTACCTTCTTCAGTTCAGCAAGAAACTGTTTTTTATATAAAATTTACTTGTATACTCTTTCAGAATTGTTTTTAACTTTCTATAAAGAGCCCTATATTTTCCTGATTCTCCCTAGAATGCATTACAAAAAAAAGGAAAGAAATTTGGCTGCAATTCTCACATTGTGTCAATGGAATCCAATGGCCATCCTTCAATGCTGTGAAGAAAGGAAAGAAAAAAAGCCAAAATTGGTTGTTTGTAAAACTGTTCATTGTGCTTTCAAGCAGAGTTAACTCTGTTGATTATTCTATAAATTAAACTTGACTTATTAAATATTCAGCACTGCATGACGGAAAATAAAATTCAGTTTGCATTCCTCATGCCTACCATACAGCAACACAGGAGCATTGCAGATAATGCATCAGGGTAATGCCCTGTCTAAATCAGAAAATAGAAGTGAATTAGCCAATTGTACTTTATGGTCAAGGAACATTATGATCAGTCAGATACAATGCAGTTGAACTGCTCATTGCACTTTCACTCAGTTGTAAATGGATTCGGTTTACACTGATTGTTGCTTCAGCAGCATTTAGAAAAGTACATCAATAAGCACTGAAACAAAAAAGAACTGATGGCATTCTGAACACCAACACTTTTATATCATTACTCTGTTATATTCTGCACGATACAAATATAGAGTTCCATTGTGGTTCCTACCTAACTTGACTCCGAAGAACAGCATAGTCTCCTTTCAGTGGCAGTGCGTTACATTTTTACTTGTATGTGATTCTTACTGACAGCAACAATTAAAGCACTCCAGCCGTTTCCCATTCATTACAGGAGGCATGTACTGCGATACAGACTGGCAGCACAAGAGAAAACTCACTGTCATACAGCCGTGAATGCTGCAAGGAAAATAATGAAATTTAGCCTCATTTATTTCCAATATGAATTGATGCTCAAACCATTGATCACGGCTGAGGTTATAAAATTATTGCAGTGCCCAGTAGTGAACCATAAAGTCCACTACACACACACACACACACACACAAAATAAACTGAGACTGAAATGCAATACAATTAAATGCCATTGAAAAGAGTTTATTTACAGAGTTTATGCTGCACGTAGACACAAAACCGCAACTGAGTAGCGGAGAATAGAGCGATATTCATCAGAACCGGCACTATACATATTAAGAGTCAGGTGACTGCAGAACTGATGTCAAATTGTCCTTTCAACAGTGACAATGAGCAGATCAAGTTCACATTTCCAAAATGTTCTGCAGAATTGATGCATAATACAATGTCGCAGTACAGACATAATGGGATGAATGGTCTTCTCCTGTGCTGTACCATATCAGTTTTTCTGATGTCGGTTTGAAAGGAGATGACATGCTGTTGTGTTGTGTCTCGATATTTAAAGGTCATGCAGAAATGGACCTCCATGCAGAATAAAACTGTCTCTCACGCACAAAAACACAACAATGTCTGTGTCCAAAATGAAAGCAGATGTCTCAGTTTGAACTGACTCTCAAACCAAACAGGAAATGTGTGACCCTGATTCGAAATGTTTCTCAGAATAAAGCAGTCCACGTTCTGCCGTCGACCTATCTATTCTCTCCCCTGCCCACCCCCACAGACTGACAGTCAACCCATAAATCGCAAAATGCAGAAGATATTAAGACCTCTTCTCAGCACTCTAATAATAACTCTCACAGAATGAATCACACAGTCGCAGCGAATATCAGAGAACTAAACCACTTACACACACACGAGTAGAAACTGATATGTAAAGACTGATAGCTACACTCACTCTATCATGTTGCAGAAGCAAACAAATGATGGGATACAGTTACTGCGGTGCAAATGTGTGACTATCATTCTCCATCGGTCCGTTTCTGTTCACTTAAGTCACATATTCGCATTACAGTAACTGTCGGCGATAGATTAATAAAAATTTTCTCATTCACAAAGCTAAAACTGGCAGGAACAGAATGATAACTACGTTCCCAGTTTCACAGAGCATAAACGGACAAGCAGAGACTGATAACAACACTCTCACATTCACAAGGCAAAATCTCACAGATACATATTGGTACGTGCACGGTTCGCGTTCACCAAACAGGAACTGACAGGTAGAAATCGATAAGTAAATTCACAAGGCAGTAAATGAGAGGCATAGATTATTAACTGCATTCACATATCATACAGGATAACCTGAGAGATACGGATTAATATTGATACTCTCAAGTCACAGCAGGAACAGACTCGTAAATGCACTCATACCCACATAGAATGAACTGACAGGAACAAAATGTTAACTACATTGGTTATACAAATGATTAGGGGTTGGGTGTTGAGGATCTAATCGCTAAATTTGCAGATGATACTAACCCAGGCAGAAGAGTGAATTGTGAGAATAATGCTGCGAGACTTCACAGGGATATTAACAAATTGGCCAAATGGGCAGAAACCTGGCAGGTGAATTGCAATGCGGAGAAGTGTAAGGTTATGAGTTTTGCTACCAGAAACATACGGTAATATTGCAGGTTCAATGAAACGTCTTTGAGGGGACTAATGGAGTAGATGAACATCAGAGTTCACGTGTATCAATCTCTGAAGGTGGCCAGGCAAGCTGAAATCGTTGTGAAGATGGTTCAAAGAATCTAAACACAAGGATTTGTGAAGCTTCGAAGGCTTTCTTCTCTGCTGTCTCACAATTTCCGTGGAACGTTGGCATAAACATTTCTTTCTTGGTCTTGATCAACTTCCTCATCCCCTCCTGTATCTGTGTGTCTCAGGGTGGCGTATATGATGCAGGATTGTTGCTGCTCCGCTTGGTCAGCCTGAGAAAAGGTCAACACATAAATGCAGTAGATAGTAGAAGGACCAAAATTGGTGGTATTGTGCACAGAGAAAAAGGTTATCTAAGAGTACAATGAAAATTTGATCAGCTGTGCCAGTGGGCGAAGGAATGGCAGATGAAGTTTAATTTAGATAGATCTGTGGCATTACATTTTAGTAAGGCAAAATATGGGTAGGACCTATGCAGTTAATAGTACAACTCTGAGGAGTGTTGCTGAGCAAAGAGCCCTAGGGGTTCCCGTACATTGTTCCTTGAATGTGGCATTGCAGCTCGACACAGTGGTGAAGACGCCGTTTGGTACGCTTGCTTTCATCAGTCAGAACATTGACAACAGGAGTTGGGCGCTTAATGATACAACCGTACAGGATGTTGGTGAGGCCACGTTTAGAATACTGTGTACAGTTCTAGTCAGCGCGCTGTAGAAAGGCTGTTGTTAAACTAGAAAACATTTTCAAAAATGTTACGAAAACTGGAGAGTTTCAGCTCGAAGGAGAAGCTGCATAAGCTGGGAGCTTATCTCCTTTGGAGCATTGGAGGCTGAGGGGTGAACTTACTGATTCTTAGATAAGATGAGAAGTTACAATCTTTCCCCCAGGATAGGGGAGTCCAAAACAATTGGGCTTGTATTTAAGGTGAGAGGGGAAAGATTAGAAAGGGACCTGAGAGGAAAATATGAAATGAGCTGCAAGAGGAAGTATTAGAGGCAGGTACAATTACAACATTTTAAAGACATTTGGAAAGGTACATGGATAAGAAAGGATTAAAGAGGTATGGGACAAATTCAGACAAATGGGACTAGTTGAGTTTGGGAAACCTGGTCAGCGTGGTCGAGTTAGGCCGAAGGGCTTGTTTCCATGCTGCGTGACTCTATGAAAATGGATGAGAATAACAAACTTTGCCTGTAAGGCAATTGGAGTGTACAGGAGGACCTCTGAATATTTGGTGTCACTACACCGATCATTTCTAATGGCAAGGCACGTCACTGGAACAAGACTAAACATGACTCCGGCAAATATTATTTCTCTGTACTCTGAACAGGACATAGACATCTCTGTCGGGATGGGAAGTGAATGCCAATTATGAAATGTCCTTGAACTGATCGACTTGCTCAACCAGAAGGCAGTGAGGAGTTTTCAAAGAGTTAGGAGTCATGTACAGAGCAGACCGGATAAGGAGGGCAGATTTCAATCTCTTAAGGACAATCGCAGGGGCGAACAAGCCCCACGAGCCGAATCAGCCATTAAATAGCATTGTGACTGATCCCCCATTCCTCACTTTCATTTTCCTGCACTTAACCCGTAACACTAGGTTCCACGACTCTATCGACTCCAGCCTTAAACCTTCTCCATATCTCCACACACAGCTCTCTGTGGCAAGGAGTTCCAAAGACTCATAACCTTCTGAGAGAAGAAATTCCTCCACATCTTAGTCTTCAACTTTGAACAAGATAGTTCTTTGTTCCTGGCAACAGTCGTCATTAGAGTCTTCTGATCTGTTTTTGTTTAAAATCGAATTCCAAATTCAGCACCTGCCATATCAAGATTCAAATTCACATCTGTAGGGCATACCCTAAGGAGCTGAAAACATAGGGTTTTGCTTCCCTATTATTTCAGAAATTGAAAGAAATCTCATCAAAATGCAATATTGAGATCAGGATAAATTGCATCACATCGCTCAATTAAACATTGATATTCTTAGAATCCCTACAGCGTGGAAAGTGGCCATTCAACCCATCTATTCTGCACCAAGATTCTGGAACGCATGCTGTCCAAACACTGATCTTATCTCCATATTAATCATGGCCAATCCCCTTAAGTTGCACATCATGCAAACCTAGAGTAATGAAGAAGGCTTTTCGTACCATTAAGTCTACAGTGATCCACTGAGTAGCATCCGACCCAGACTCATCCCTATAATCATACATTTTTCTGGCTCGCCCTCTTAGCCTGCCTATCGCTCACGATATGGGCAACTTAGCATGGCCAATCCATTTAACCTGCACATCTTTGCACTTTGGGAGGAAACCGGAACATCCAAATGAAACCCACGCAGACACGGGGAGAATGCAAAAGCTACACATGGAAGGACAGTCACTCGAGGTTGGAAATGTACCTGTGTCCCTGATGCTGGGAGGCAGCAGTGCTAACCATTAAGCCACTGTGCTGCCCAATGTGTTTGCCATGGGCCAAATTAGGTTTGGTTAGCTCAGTTTGGTCTATAGTTGGTTGTTAATGTATCGTCACACTGACAATATGCAGTTCAATTGCTGCTCTGGTTGAGATTGCTGTCCCTTAGATATGGTGACCATCATCAGAATAAACATTTCTTGCTCTGTCTCTGTCTCTCTCTCTCTCTCTCACACACACACACACACACACTTCCCTCTCTCTAAAGAGATAATGGTGACTTTACATTAAAAATATAACTTTGCTGATTAAAAATTCAATGCAAAAAAAACTTACGTGTTTCGTTCCTGGTGCACCATCAGAGTGTGCTGCAAATTAAAAAAAAATGCATTTTACCGACTGTATATATCTCAATGAACTGTGAGAGAGAGAGCACAGGAAGATTTATCAGCATATTGTCTTGAGGGCTGGAGAGTTACAGTGATTGAGAGAGATTGGAAGAACTGTGGTCGTTGTCTTTACAGCAGAATGGATTGAAAGAGAGGGAAGTATAACACGATGAGGGGCGCGGACAGCGTGGCAGGAATAAACATATGCCCCTGGATGGAGGGATCAATGATTGAGGGAGGGGCATAGATTGAAGTTAAAAGGCAGAGGTTTCGATGGGGTATAAGGAATGTCTTGTACACCCAAATGCCCGTGGGCCTCCGGAACTCACTGCCTGTAAGGTTGGGAGAGGAAGAAAATATGATCACATTGAAGGAGGATTTAGATGTGCATTCGTGACGCCAAGGCTTTGGCCAAGTGTTGGGAAATGGGATTTAAAAAATATTGAGGAGGATGTTTCGGACCATCACAAACTCGATGGACCGATGGACATTTTACTCCGACACTATGACTGAGGAAATTGTGATGTGTATTCTACATCCAAGATACGATTAAAATGTAACGTGTTTTAGGGTTTGTTTTCAAAAGAACGATTCAGCAGTTCAGGCCGATACTCTCTGGAGTTTCAAGGAAAAGACGAGTTCTCACTGAGGGATGTAAGATGATTGAGAAAGTGGGATTGACAAAGGAAATGGAGAAAAAATATTTCCTCATGTGGAACAATCTAGAACGTTTCAAGAGAAGCGTGTGAGACAGATTGAAAACAGAGATGGGGAGGAATCGTATCCCTCCAAAGGAGAAGGGTGGGAATCTGTGGGAATTCATAACAACACCTCCCACCAACCTCCTGCCCCCGCCGCAAAAATGGACACAGTGTGTGAGACATGTCGGGACACTGAATAAGTTAAAGGAGGGGGACAGACAGATTGTTATTCAGTGAGGGATTAAAGGAAATGGGCACAGGAAACTGGAGTTGAGGCTAAGATGATATCAGCCACTGCCGTATAGAATGGGGGAAGTAGCCTCCTGAGGGTTCCTATCCCGTATGTTGTGTTGGTCGTCCAGCTGCCTGAACATGTTTTAATGTGGGTGGCTCATAGCACGTGCTCACAAGCTCTAAATTGAATGGGCTCACCTGTGCGAGGCATCACATACTTTACTCACTTAGTAACCAAGACCATAAGATTTAACAGACATTCAACCATCAAGTCTACTTTGGCATTACATCATGGCTGTTATGTTTCTCAATCCCATTCTCCTGCCGTCTCTCTGGAACACGTCATACCCTCACTGACGAAGAACCTATCTATCTCTGTGTTAACAATATTTAATGGCAGCCCACTGTGGTAATGAGTTCCACAGATTCACCACTTGCTGGCTCAAGAAATTCCTCCTCATCTCAGTTCTAAAGGATCGTTCCTTCACTCTGAAGTGGCACGGTGCCTCAGTGATTATGGTCCCTGGTTCAATTCGTGCCTCGGGCAAATGTCTGTGTGGAGTTTGCACAGTCTCCCCGTGTCTGCATGAGATTCCTCTGGCTGCTCCGGTTTCCTCCCACAGTCCAAAGATGTGCAGGTCAGGTGAATTGACCATGTTAAACTGCCCATAGTGTTAGTTGGATTAGTCAGGAGTAAATGTAGGGAAATGGGTCTGGGTTGCTCTTCGAAAGGTCGATGTGGACCGGTTTGGCCCGAAGGTCCTGTTTCCACACTGTAGGGAATCTAGACTCTCCTACTCGTGGAAACATCTTCTCCATGGCCACTCTCTCCGGACCTCTCTATTCTGTAAGTTTCAAACAGATTCTCCCTCATCTTTCTGAACTCCATTGATCCAGACCCAGAGTCCTCAACGTTTCCTCATGTGACAAGTTCCTCAAACCGAGGATCTTTCTTGTAAATCCCTTCTGGACTCCCTCCAAGTTCGGCACATCTTTCCTTAGATAGGGGGCTCAAACCTGCACCCAATATTCCAAATACAGTCTCAGCAGTACATTCCTGGTCTTGCATTCTAACACTCTTTATTAATTCCAACTTTACGCTTGCCTTCCCAACTGCCAATCAAATCTACCTGTTAACATGGAGAAAATCCTGAACTCGGACTCTGAAGTACCGTTGTGCTTCCGATTTCCCAAACCTTTCGCCATTTAGAAAACAGTCTGTGTTTCTATTCTTCCTACGAAAGTGCATGACCTCCTATGTTCCCACATGCTAGTCTATCTGCCATTTCGTTTTCCACTCCCCAACCCTGTCCAAGTCCTTCTGCAGCCTTCTGCTTCCTTAACATTACCTGTCCTTCCATCTACAGTTGTATAAGACTCTGGTACGGCCGCACATGCTAGTCTATCTGCCATTTCGTTTTCCACTCCCCAACCCTGTCCAAGTCCTTCTGCAGCCTTCTGCTTCCTTAACATTACCTGTCCTTCCATCTACCTTTTTGGCACCTAAGAAACACTCGCGACAATGAGATGGCAATGCTCCCCGTGAGAATGATGCGAGGCCAAGAGCAAATGGCTCCTTGCCCCAGAGACCAATGCCAGAAGGTGCCACTGTCAGACATTAAGCTGTTGTATTGGAGCAATAAACAGCTTGACACCCCAGGGCCGAAAGATTAGGCATCCCTCAAAACAAGATAAACAATATAGCAATTAGCCATCATTGTAACTTTCAAGCTCCAATTCATATTGCCCTGTTGTCAATTTAGTTGACGTGAAGGGAATATAACTATGATTTGGATGATTAAAAAATATTATCGGTTATTAATAAATTCAAGATGTAAAAAGATTTGAAAACCCTGCGAAGATCTTCACTCCATTGCTATAGGCAAAAGAAACATCAGCGATGTTTAAAAGTGGCTGAGGTTTTGTGGGTTTGAGAGAGACCGGAGAAAATCTCCACTATCACTGCGCCAGAAATGTGATAAAAGTATTCTTATTGTATCCTTTACCAGCGTTTCTTGGCTTTGAGATCGTCACGACCGAGTACAGCAAACTGCCATCCATTTTGGAGTCATCTAATAATCGAGAAACAATAGCATAGTGAATCGAAGGTTTAGAGAACAGAATGTTAAAAGAACAGCAAATGACTCCTTAATTTAAATAGGGAGTGATAATTAAGGTCAGACAGCCAATCAAGCAGAAACGTAAACTTAAGCTATTGGCTCCATATCTTGGCTAAATAACATTGAATGGATATTTTGCATCAACGTTCACTACAAATTTTGCATCCACTCTCCCAGAACAAGCGAAAAATGGGGAAAGTGGAGGCTCTGGTAAATTTCACTATTTAAAAAAAAGTCACTCATGGCACGTGTTCATCACCCTCTGGGCCCAGCGTTTATCTCCCAATTCATCACTAGTTGCCGCCTTCAGAAGGTGGGGATGAACTGCTTTCTTGAACTGCTGCAGTCCATGTGCTGTATATAGACACACATTACCCTGAGGGAAGAAATTCCAAGATTTTGATCCAATGATACTGAACGAATGGCGTTATATTTCCGAGTCAGGACACTGAGCGGCCCGAAGGGGAACTTGTAGAGGGTGGGTGTTCCCATGTATCTGCTGCACTTGTCCTTCTAGATGGAAGTTGTTGCGGGTTCGGAAAGTGTTGTCTGAGAATCTTTGGTGAATCTGTGCAGTACATCTTATAGATGGTACACAATGCTGCTACTGAGCTTGGTTGAGGAGGGAATAGATGCTTTTGGATGTTGTGTCAATAACCAGGCCTGCTTTGTCTCTTGGATGGTGTCAAGCTTCTCGAATGTTGTTGGAGCTGCCACCATACAGGCAAGTGGGGAGTATTCCCTCACACTCCTGGCCTGTAACTGAGGTATTTGGAATGGCTCAATCGGGACAGCTTCTGATCATATATATCGCGCTGAAGAATAAAGGAATGATATCACGAAGAATCAATATTGTTCTGTCTTCCTCCGATGGATCCCAGGGTCTATCCTACAAATTACAAGTTGAGCCATACCTATCACACACAGTCTTCCTCAGATATGCGCCTTTGATTTTCCACCGTTTATTAATAATTCTCAGAGTACGCCCCCTTGCTCGAGAATCTCGAGGTTTGCAAGCAAAATGAATAGTTACCATTGTGTGTGTGTGTGTTCTTTACTGAAGAGTACACGGCTGCAGCGCAGCTCGAAACTAAAGAGTCAAAAGAAAAGATAGAAATTTGTCTTCAACAGCAAACAGTCTGTCCCCAGGTGGTAAATAATATCTGTCCCTGCTGAGTTTTTCAAACAATTTCTGTGTTTCATTTTATTCCTGACATGCGTTGCCTGAAGAAAGCTAATGGAATGATGGTCTTTACATCTAGAGGACTGGAGTACAAGGATACAGAAGAGATGCTGCAGTTATACTAAACCCCAGTTAGACACCACTTTGAACAAACTGGGCACCACACCTGAGGATGGATAGATTGTCCTGTACAGTATAGGTTTACAAGAGTGATACCTGGATTTCAAGTTATGAGTTGAGATTAGACAAATGAGGCCTGTTTTCTCTACTGTTTTGAGATTTAAGGGCTGATCTGAGGGACGATGTTGAAAGGAAAAGGCAGGGTGTGTAACTAGAAACGATTTCCACTGTTTAGAGATTCTAGAACTAGTGAGGGCATAGTCTGCGAATTAGTGCCAGACCGTTCAGGAGAGATGTTAGGAAGCATTTTTATCCACAAAGGGTTGGAGAGGATTAGACATCTCTTCCACAAACGGTAAGGAATGCTAGATCAATTGTTAGTTTTCAATCTGCAAGACAGAGGCTTTTTTTGTTGAGCTAATGTATTGGATACATTCTTCTAAACATGTTCCCAAACTAAACGAGTCACACTTGGCAGATTTTGGCGCATTTCACTCCAAACGTTTCCATTTCATGTACTTCCTCAAATGTCCTTTAAACATTATAACTGTACCCACATTCATCACTTCCCCAGCAAGCTCATTCTACACACGAACCTCTCTCTGTGTAAAAAAGTAACTCCTCATGATTTTTTAAAAACTTTCTCCTCTGAATTGAAAATTAAACCCAATTTTGAAGTCCCTCACCATAGAGAAAAGACACCTGCCATTCACTTTATCAATACCTTTCGTGATTTCATAAACGTCTATAAAGTGACCCTTCAAACTTCCAAACCCTTCCTATTCATATACCCATCCAAATGCCTCTTAAATGTTGCGATTGAACCAGCCTCCACCAGATCCTCTGGCAGCTCATTCCATATACGTACTAGCCTCTGCGTGAAAAAGTTGTCCCTTAGGTCTCTTTTATATCTTTCACCTCTCAACCTAAACCTATGCCCTCCAATCCTGGACTCCCCGACTCCAGGGAAAATACTTTGTTTATTTATCCTATCCATGCCCCTCATAATTTTGTAAACCTCTATAAGGTTACCACTCAGCCTCCGACGCTCCAGGGAAAACAGCCCCCGCCTGTTCAGCCTCTCCCTGTAGCTCAGATCCTCCAAACCTGGCAACATCCTTGTAAATCTTTTCTGAACCCTTTCAAGTTTCACAACATCTTTCCGATAGGAAGGAGACCAGAATTACACACAATATTCAAATAGTGGCCTAATCAATGTCCTGCACAGCCGCAACATGACCTCCAAACTCCTGTACTCAACATTCTGACCAATAAAGGAAAACATATTAAACACCTTCTTCACTAACCTATCTACCTGCGACTCCACTTTCAAGGAGCTATGAACCTGCACTCCAAGGTCTCTTTGTTCAGCAACATTCCCTAGGACCTTTCCATAAAGTGTATAATTCCTGTAAGATTTGCTTTCCAAAAATGCAGCACCTCACATTTATCTCAATAAACTCCATCTGCTACTTCTCAGCCCATTGGCCGATCTGGTCCAGATCCTGTGTAATCTGAGGTAACCCTCTTCGCTGTCCACTACACCTCCAATTTTGGTGTCATCTGCAAACTTACTAACTGTACCTCTTATGCTCGGATCCAAATCATTTATGTACATGACAAAAAGTAGAGGTCCCAGCACCGATCCTTGTGACACTCCACTGGTCACAGGCCTCCAGTCTGAAAAACAACCCTGCACCACCACCGTCTGTCTTCTACCTTTGAGCCAGTTCTGTATCCAAATGGCGAGTTCTCCCTGTATTCCATGAGATCTAACCTTGCTAACCAGTATCCCATGGGAACCTTGCCGAACGCCTTACTGAAGTCCATATAGATCACATCTACTGCTCTGCACTCATCAATCTTCTTTGTTACTTCTTCAGGTCACAGATTCACACTCACCATTTAATTGACTTGACTCAATTTCCGCGTAATCGAAATTTCTTGCAGGTCTGTCCTCACTCTTGCTCTCAGCACGATTTCCCATCATCTCCCTCAGAAAGAAATATTTCGGAATTATTACCCAACCAAGTTCCAACTCACTCGTGACATCAATTTACTGCTGTTCACGTACCAAACTCCCTGATAATGAGTTCACTGAGCCATGGTCCCAAGGAATGGCTTCTCGGAATTGTCCAGAATGTTGCTCAGAACTTCTACGTTCATAGAATTATAACATTTCATGTGCAGAAGGAGGCCATTCATGTGTGGTCTAGCTCCTGATAGAGCTACACAGTTAGTTCCACTCTCCAGTCTATCTCCGTTGCTCTCTAAAATCATCCCTTTGAAATTCATGTCCAGCTCTCTTTAGAAACCTCACATGGAATCTACCTCCACTAATCTCCCAGGCAGCACATTCTCAACCCAACAACTCACTGAAAAAAATGTTCTCCTCATCTAACTCGCTTACTGATAATCTTGTAATTCTGAGCAGCCCGTTACTAACAGAGCAAACAGTGGGAAACAATAACTTTCTTTCCCCTGTCAGAATTGTTCATATCGTTCAATATCTCAATAACGTCACCACTTCACCTCCTCTGTTTGAAAGGGAATAAGCTCAATCTCTTGAAACTTTCTCTGTATCTAAAATCTCTCTTCTTTGATATCATTCTTGTAAATCTCCTTCACACTCCCTCCAGCGTTTGAACATTCTTCCTCGAACCAGGTGCCCAGAATTGAACAAAACCTGGCTGGGTAATAAAAGGCCAAAGCTGTTCTTCAACTGTATTTCTAAGTTCATTTTCTGTTGTCTCCAATGGTAAGGTGTCAAATAATTATCCGACAGATGAACAATGTATTTCCCCACGTTTCAACTAATCGTCATGACCTAGTATTCTCCATTCACTACGTATGCTCTCAGTGGAATGAATTTCTTTTCAGCGCTCTGCTTTATGTTGGATGTTGGGTTGGCTCAGTTGGCTGAATGGCCTATTTGGAATACAGAGTAATATCGACAGCATGGGGTTGAATCTCTCACTGGCTGAAGTGACATTGAAGGAGTCTCCTTCTTCACCTCTCCCATTGTTTGAGGTTTGGCAACCAACAGGTTAAAGCACCACCTACCAGTTATTTTTCTCTCTGACACTTCAGCTGAAGTCCAACAAGTGTGTGGTAGAAGTTCAACATCACCTCCTTCCTCCCGGACTCTACACCCCCATTCCTCAGGCCGAGGACTCTGTGAGCTTTATTATCTGCACTGCTCCTATCCTGCCACCTTCACCGATCTTTGCACATATACTCCCAACTCCCCCTTTAGAATTGTACCCCCACTTTAAAATGCCTTTCTGTTCCTTACAAACAACATCCATCACCAAATTTGTTTTGAATCATTTTTGTCTTTATTTTCTAATTTTCCCGAATTAAAACCTGTTTTGTTGAATCTAAGACACCCTTCGTCTCGGAAATGATAAAGAGAATCTTCTCTCAACCGCCTACAGTATAATTACATCTGTCCTCAACTACAGAGATCTAAATTGTACCAGCCTCTCCTCCTCAGACTAATCTTTCAGCTTGGTATGCAATTTAATTAATCTCCCCTAAACTCCCCCGAATTTAACTATATCCCCCTTTAATAAGGGGATCCAAACTCTATGAAGTACTCTGTACACGGAAACTCCAATCTCTTGTACAGTTGCAGTAGAACTTCAATACTTTCATACTCCGTCCCTTTAGCAATTAATATCTTCCTTATTACTTGCTGTAGCTGTATACTACTTTCTGCGATTCATGCACAAAGACAGCCAGATCCCTTTGCACAAACACATTTTGAACATTCTCTACAATTCCAATGATAACTTAGCTGTTTGTCGTCTTCCAACAACAATGGATATCCTCACCACAGAGGGGACTGACCCACGCACCGTTCAGTGTCAACCAGAAATTGAGAGAGTGTCCTCGATTTGAACTGTTGTGCTTTAAATTCAAAAGATTCAGATACAGAAGTTCGTTTCGAAAGTGTGGTGCAGCAAAAGTGCACCAGGTCAAGGAGCATCCGAATAGCAGGAGAACCAACATTTCGGGCAGAAACATGAGGCTAATTCATGATGAAGGGCCTATGCACGAAATATCGATTTTCCTGCTCCTGCGATGCTGCCTGGTCTGCTGTGCTTTGCCAGCACCACACTCTCGACTCTGATCTCCAGCATCTGCAGTGCTCATATTCTCCTACGAAAGTGCTTTTCACCCAATTTGTCTAACAAATGTAAAATGCTTGGGTTTGCACTCCAGAGTGATTTTAGTCCATTCAGAATGTGTTTGAATGCTGTTAGAAGTTGGAAACCACCTCACTGACCTACCTTTGCTGCCGGGAACTGCTGGAAGAATCAGCTGGAGAAAATAAGAGAGAGAAAAAATGGGAACGTTTTACTGTAAGTGTTCCGTGTCACGAATTGCAAATGAATCTAGTTTCTTTGACTGATGCGCAAGCAGCAATTATTCTAATGATCATATTTCGTTTATATTTGTACTAATCAATCCTCTGACTGCAACACATTTCTTTGTACGTCGGCCCTTTTAATTGCATCTGCCAGTCATTCAGCCTGTCCACATTTTCACAAAGTACATTCACCCATAGTGTTTTATGAACTGTCATTTCTAATTTACACAAGGGGCCTATTTGTTGCCCGCATCCCTCATTGTCCCTTTGAGAAGTCAATGGGGAGCAGCGTTCCTAAACTGCTTCAGTTTGTGTACTGTAGGTACACAATACCCGTAGGGATGGAATTGTAACATTTTAACCACAGGAAAAGCAGATAGATTTCCACGTCAGGATACTGAGTTGTTCAGAAGGGTGGTGTCCCATACATCTGCTGCCCTTATACTCCTAGATGGAAGTGGTTGTGGGTTTGGAAGCTCTTGTCTGAGGATCTTTGGTGACTTTCTGCAGTGCATCTTCTAGATAGTACACACTGCTGCGACTGTGCGTCAGTGGTGGAGAGAGGGGATGTGTGTAGACGTGGCTCTACACACACGCACACACACAAACACTGCGTGCAAAACTGAGATTACATGAGCAGTGTTAGTTCGAAACCCACGTCAAGTCCTGACTGGACAACTATCGCCCGCATTGCCTGCTGGAGTGTCTCACCCACCTTTTTTCCTGTTCCAGAGTTTAACGGGAAGCAATGTGAGGAGAGAAAGGATCAGAAACAGTGGGACAATGATTGCTGCCATCTCAGCGCTGTGTTGCTGTGCTGGATTCAGAGAGAGATTTCTTGTCAATAACATCATTCCTTCAGCAAGCATCAGCCCCAATGTTCCCCATTCCATGTTGCCCTGACTCCCTGCCAACACCCATCCATTTGGGGGAAACCCTCGTGTCTGTCAAATACCCTCCAAACCATTGCCATCGCAGTGACGTCACTGTTTGTGTGTAGCCTTTCTCATTACTAACATCCCATCAATCCAACCTAGACTATTCAGTGCTAAATTCAAAAGATCGCTCTGCAGCCACCCTCTCCAAATTGCCCACGAGAAATTATTACCCCTCATTTTCACTGACGTCATATCCTGAGGCAAACTTCACTTTGTCCTCAACCAGTCAGCGGCAAATGTGCCATTCACAGAGAAAAATCGAAAAGATCATCGAGAGGAGGCCAATTGGTCTGTCCCGCCTCCTCTATCCAGTCAATGGGATCATGGTTGATCATCCAATTTAGTCCTGTGTCTCCTCGCAATCTCCTTTTAGCTACTAAGAATTCTACCCAACTCCTTCCTGTGCAACGTTCAGTGTTCTGGCCCAGATTCATTTCTATGGCAGAGAATTCCACAGGCGCCCCAGACTCTGGATGGAGACATCAGTTAGATTGTCACCCCCTGGTTCTGGAGTCTCCACCCAGTCATCAGGAATGCCCTCCTTGTGTTTATTCTGTCTATTCCTTATTTGAATCCATTACGTTTCTATAAGATTTCCCTCCTCGTTCTTCTAAACCCCAAAGGATACAATCTTAATCCTACCCAATTCAGTGTCTTTCCAAATGTCACTCCTGCCATCCCAGGAATCAGTCTGGGATATGTTTGCTGTCCTCCAAAACATCTTTAGCCAAAACATCTTTCCTCAGATGCAAAGATCCCAAACTGCACACACAGTTCTCCAGAGTGTGTTCTCATCCTGCCCAAATGCAGCGAGACATCACTGCTCCTGGGATTGAATCATCTCACTCCTCAATCAGAAAAAAAAACATGTTGCTATCTCTTTCTCGCACTTTAAAGATGCAGCCCGACCTGATGACTTTCTCCAGCACGTTGTGTTAATAACCTGCAATGGTAACTCTAATTTTCTCTCGTTCTATCCCTCTCCCCACAGATGTTGCAAGCCCTGCCGAGTTTCTCTAGCAATGTTTTAGAGTGTTCCTGTCACGTCTTCCGCTGTAACCTGGTGAAGAATAGGCACAGTTCTAAGATGAGGAATGGATTACCTGGCAGTCTGAGATCGATGGGATTACTGGTCACATTAAATATCATTCCACTGGGACCCCTGTTGATCGCGCTGCATCGGTATTGGCCTTGGTGCTGGGACTGGAAGGATTCAATGGCGAGCTCTCTCCAGTCTGAGCTAAAGTTGTAATTCACGCTGACATTGTTTAAGGCTTTCTGTTGGAAGTACCATTGAAAGTAAGGTCTTGTACCTCGGCTCAATACACACTCTAGAACGGGACTACTCCCAATCAGAATCTCCTTTTTATTGGTTCTGAGTTTGAGGAAAACCCCAGCAACATGAACTGGAACAAAACAAGACAAAGAGGAAATAAAAGATCAAGTGTTGCATTTCTCATTTTTCTGATAGTTATCTCTGTCTTGTGTAAAATCTAAACTTTGAAAGATTTGTGTTAACTATGGCTGGCCAAATGGTACATCAACCAACCATCGCCCTTTTGACGTTCTGTGGTCTTATCATCACTGTCCCCATTCCCAAATGAGTGTCAACGTCCTGGTTGTTACTGACACAGTCCCCACCCCCACCCCACTACCAACATCCTGGGGGTTAACTTCACTGTCTCCACTTCCACCCCACTATCTACATCCTGGAGATTACAGACACTGTCCCCACCTCCACCCTACTATCAACATTCTCAGGGTTACAATCAACCTTCTAGTTCTCCTCAGCTTCCGTCATTCTCTGATGGATTACCAAACATGGAATCGTAGAGTCAGAGATCTACACCACAGAAAAAAATACCCTCAGCTAATTGAGTCCATACCGCTCACAAGCACCTTTCTATTCTCTCATCCATTTTTTTCCATGCCCTTTGGTCCAGTGCATTCATGTTGACCAGGTCTCACAAACTGACTGAGTCCCACTTGCCTGCGTTTGGCCCATATGCCTACAAACGTTTCCTATTCCTGTACCTATCCAAATATCATTTAAATATTGTAATTGTATCTGCCTTGACTACTTCCTCTCGCATCTCCTTCCATATACACACCACCCTCTGTGTGCGAAAATTCATCCTCCCATCCATTTTAGACCTTTCCCCTCTCTCCTTCAACCAATGTACCCTAGTTTTGGACACCCCTACCGTCGGAAATAACTTGGCTATTCACCCTATCCAAGCTCGTATTTCTGCATGAAAATACAAGTGAAATTTCGAGGACCATTTAATCTGACTCCAGCCTTTGCATCACAAGTGCATTGTGATGAGGATTTCTGCCTCTCTCACCCTTACAGGCAGGGAAGTCCAGATTCCGCACCACCATCTTGATGAAAATGTTTTCCCACACGTACCCCTCTAAACCTCCTCCCCATTACTTTCAATCTCTGCCTCTTCCCCGGCCATTGATCCCTCCATCAAGGGGGAAAAGGTTTTCTTCCTGTCTATTCTATTTACACTCCTCCCATCACAATCATGTCCCCGCACTCACAATCTCCTCTGTTGTAAGGAAAACAACCGTAGTCTGTCCAATCACTCTCCATCAATAGAACTCTCCAGCCTCCAAGACAGCATCGTGGTAAATCTCCCACTGCACCCTCCCCCACTGCTATCACATTGCTCTGCTAATGCGGATTTGTATAGAGTTGCTTAGAAACTCACCAATCACTGAAACGGCGAGTAATTTGCTGTAGCGGAGAGACTCTCCCTCCTGGTTAGAAACAGCACAGTGATAATTGCCCTCTTGACTTTTGCTGATGTTGGCGATTGTGTGTATGGTTCTGCTGTGGTTGGAATACTCCCAGTAAATCTCCTGACTATCCTTGTAGAAAATATATTGAATTGGGGTCGAACCGCGGGTTACAGAGCAGTTTAACCAGGTGCTGTCTCCTTCCATTACTTCGTTTCCAGGCTTTGCACTCAGATCTGGGACAGACACAGGGATGCCTGTGATAGAACAAAACTGTTAGGCACTTTTCCAAGTCAGGAACTGTTGTCTTCAGTAACAAGCTGCATTTCTAACATACAGTTGGAGATTGTCAAAGATAGTTAGAGAGAGATGGACACACTTAGAGAGTTAGAGAGAGACAGAGGGTCATAGAGGGACAAGGAGAAACATAGAGAGTCACAGACGTAACAGAGATATAGAGACACAGAGGGTCGTAAGGAGTTATAAAGAAACATAGTATCATAGAGAGTCAGAGTGAGACATAGAGAGACACAAAGTCACAGAGCCATCGAGATTAACAGACATTGAGTCATAGACAATCAATGTATGTCATTGAGAGTCAAACAGCTGTTGACAGATATGGAAACATAGAGAGTCTTAGAGATACATAGAGACATAGAGAGTCAGAGAGAGACAAAGATAGAGGGTGATGATGAGGGAGATATTAAGGTTTGTGCCGTTATGAGATGTCTCTCAATGCATTAAGATATCTGCCATGACTTATAAAGGCAAGTGTCTCATCAGCCTTCTTAATCTCCCTATTAACCTGTCCTGTCTCCTTCAGGGATCTATAGACTTGCTCACTAAGATTCCAGTGTTCCTCTAAACCTGCAAAGGTCTGTAGCTAATTCGACACAAAAAAACCCCTCAATCTTCAGATGAAATTTAGACTCAGGAAGCAGAAACACTGGAAATAGCAAAATAAAATTACAAAGCGGGCAGAATGGGATAGATTTGTGAGGTATGGAGAGGGACTGGTGACCGTAATAAATAGGTGTTCACAAATTCAATAATGAGAGAGAGTGTAAACGCTGAAGACCAAAATAAATGTTGGGAAGGACAAGATGAGCTGACAAACCCTTACATTTCCAAAGGTTTGAATAACAGTAAAAAAATGAAATAAATGAAGATGTAGCTCACGTTTGATTGAAATGAGAACTATGTTGCTCTTTTTCCTCAAATTACTATCGCGAGTCGTGACCTCACATTGGTAGGACCCTGAATGGTGCACTGTTGCTTCCTCTTTTGCATAACTGCTCTTCTCTGAAGGGAAGTTAAGAGAATCCCTGTTTTTGTAAAATGTGTATAAAAGGGGGTGATTTTCGTGAAAGGGTTCAGTCAAACAGACGAGGTTAAAGCCTTCACCAATGAATACTTCCACGTCGGGGTCAGCTTGCAATGTTGGCTTAGAGCAAAGATCTACAACAGAACAAAATCAAAGAGATATAAATACAACAGGTGCTGGAGATCTGAGACAAAACGCAAAAATTGCTGGAGAAACTTAACAGGTGTAGTAGTATTCTTGGAGAGAGAAACGGAAGTAACATTTGGAGTTGTTTGTGCTGTTTTCAGAATAGCCATCCTGACAAAATATAAAAAATAGGGGACACTATCTGTTTCGACTCATCACATTTTGATGCCACCACAAAGTTCCTAGTGCACAATCGCAAGTCACAATGGGTTTATCCAACATGGACGTCTTTACCTGTGAATCATTTAAAGCAAGACAGAACAACTAAAATGAAATACCTACCTTTTATAATGATGCTTACATCGAGTGAGATCCATTTCCTGAAACCAAGTTTCTGTTCACATCGATAAGTTGCTCCATCTGAAAATCTCGCCATTGCTATCGTGTACTCTGATTCATGCTCTCCTTCAATTAAGAAATTGTTTCGATACCAAAGGAAGGAGTAATCTCTGTCAGATCTCCAGGAATAACTGGAGCATTTCAGAACAGAAGTTTCACCAAGCAGCAGGGTCGTTGAATGGACTTGCACAGTCAATGTCATATCTGAAGCTTAAAGAAGAAAATATAACCTGTAAGATCTGAAAGACCTTAGTAGCCCATATTACAATATAAGGGTATGGAAGTCTTACTGCAACAATACAAAGGTGCTGGAGGGAACCACATCTGGAGCACTGCAGCGTCTTCAATCCACCAATTTAAGGAAAGATTGAATTTAATGGGAGGTAGTTCAGATAATGTTCACAGAGCTGATCCTTGGAATGGAGGGGCCATCTTATGAGCAAAGGCTACACAAGTTGGCATGGTGGCTCATTGGTTAGAAATGTTGCTTCACAGTTGCAGGGACCCGGGCTCGATTTCAGCCTCAGGCGCCTGCCTGTGTGGAGTTTTCACATTCTCCCAGCGTCTGCATGGGCTTCCTCTGGGCGTTCCACTTTCTTCCCACAATCCAGAGATGTGCAGGTTAGGTGAATTAGCCATGCTAAATTGCCCCAGTAGAGTTCAGGATTGTATGTTAGATGCATTGGTCAAGGGTATTAGATTGTTATTCGTCGAAGGGATGGTGTCGACTTGTTTGGCCGAAGGGACTGTTTCCACACTGCAGACATGCTATTTTTAAAAGTTGTGATTCTGCGCACTGGAGTTGAGAAGAATGAGAGGTGTTTCATTTAAATATATAGGGGCTTGACAGGGTGAATGCTGAGAGTATGTTTCCCCCTCATGGGATACTCTAGGACCAGTGGTCACAGTCTCAGAATAAAGAGGTACTGATTGAAGACTGAGATGAGGAGGCATTCTCTCAGAGTTGGGAATCTTTGGAACTCCTTGCCACAGAGAGCTGTGTGGGGTGCAGAGTCCTTGTGTACACTGAAGGCATAGATTCTTGATCAGTCGAGGAATCAGGGGAAAGGAAAGGAAAGGGGATGTGAAGAATGTTAGATCAGTAATGATATAATTGGTCGAGACATACATGTGGAGAATCTCGGGATTATCAGCACGTCAAGATTCTATAATCTAAATTCTGATCCGAGAATGCGTTGTGTAAGGGGAGGTGCTGGCCTGGTGGAATTATTGACTATTAACTATTAATCCAGTGACCCACGGTCAAATCCCACCATGGTAGGTGGTGGAGTTTAAAATCAGTTAATAACAATCTAAGTGTAATGATGACACTAAATTAACTGCTGATTGCCAGGGGAAAATAAATGTGTTTCACTAGTGTCGTTTAGGCAGGAAATCTGCCAACAGTACCCAGACTAACCTACACGTTAATACAGCCACGTGTGGTCGACTCTCAACTGCCCTCTGGGCAAGTAGAGATCGGTAATAGGTGCCTGCCTAACTACCATCATGCACTGCCCAAAAACTCCTAAAAAGGTAATGGGGTGGAATATTAAGTTAATCATCAATTTTAGTTAAAATGTAAACGATATATGGACGGTATGAATACTGGCTGGGTGGTTCATAGTAAGGGGGAAGGCGTTAGGTTAATAGGTGGATCAGTCAACAGGGCAGGCCATTGACAGATGGAGTTGAAAACTGTTTAATGAGAAGTAATGCACTTTGGGGAAAAAAACGCGTTAAATGAATGGCAGGACACTAGGAAGCTCAGGAGGAACCGAGAGATCTTGTGGTGATTGTTCACAGATCCCTGGAGGTGGCAGGACTGTTTAATATGGTTGTGAAGAAGATATAAGGGACACTTGCCATTATCATGAAGGTGTAGATTATAAGAGCTGGGAGGTGATTTTGCAGTTGGACAGGACTTTGCTGAGGCCGCAGCTGGAGCACTGTGTGCATTTCCAGTCTCTGCACTATAGGAAGGGTGTGATTGCACTGGAAGGGGGCATAGCAGATTCAACAGAATTTTCTCTGGGTTATAGCATTTCAGTGATGAAGAGAAGCTGGATAAGCTTTTGAGGGGCATGGACAGGGGAGTTGGAAGCAACTCCTCCCCTTAACTGAAGAGTCAATAAGAAGGAGGGAGATATCATTTTAGAGTGAAAGGCAGAAGGTTTAGAGAGGGAATTGTGGATAGTTTCGTCCAGAGGGTGGGAGGGTCTGGAAGGAACTACCTGGGAGGCTGATTGATGCGGGAATCCCCTCAATGTTTAAAATGCTCTCAATCGCCCACTTGACATGTCATAACTTCAAGTCTATTGGTCTAGTGCAGGATAGTGGGAATAGTGTAGATACATCAGTACAGAGCTGATGGGCAGAAAGGTCCCTTCTGTAGTTTACATGAGCAGAACTCTATGACTCACTCACTAAAGTAAATGAGAAGCTAAATTAACTTGCGAGTGAAAAGAGATGATTCATTCAATTCAATGCCATTTCCCTCACTATATTGTAACTGGGAACAGTGAGCAATCCGTAGGAGACGGCGAAGCTGGTTTGACACTTCTTCCATAATCAGTTGGACCCTCAGCAGTCTTTAGGATGTGGCAGAGTGTACGATGCAGAGTGTTAAGGACAGAATGTGACACAGCACGGGATGGAAAAGATATGCCCCAGTGCAGGATGACGTCCAGTGGAGGACGTGAGCCCAGTGTAAGGTGATGCAGAGTGTAGTGTGAGGCCCATTATAGAGTGAGGCCCAGTATCGGATTTGATCCAGTGTAGGTTGAGGCCCAGGTTCGGATAAGGCTCACTTTAGAATTTATTTTCCCAGTTTATAACGGCAACCAATGTAGGATGTTTCTCAGATTCGAATGGGGCCTGGTTTAGGATGAGACCGAGTTTATAATAAGGCCCATGCAAAATGTTTACAAGTTTACATTATGCCTCAGTGTAAGGTGTGGCCTAGTTTCGGAAGTGCCACTGTGTAGGAAATAGCCCAGTGTGGGATGTTTCCCAGTTTAGTATTAGTCTCAGTTTAGGATAAACTACACTTTAGATGACGCCTAGTGTAGGATGAAGTTTAGTTTGAGATGTGGAAAGGTTTAGTACGAGGCCCAGTTTAGGATGTGACTCAGGGAACAATGCACCTAGTTTAGGATGAGACTCAGATTCCACTATAGTCCAGTTTAAGATCTGTTCTAATATAGCAAGTGGTGAAAGTGAGGACTGCAGATGCTGGAGATCAGAGCTGAAAATGTGTTGCTGGAAAAGCGCAGCAGGTCAGGCAGCATCCAAGGAGCAGGAGAATCGACGTTTCAGGCACGAGCCCTTCTTCAGGAATCCTTCTTCATTCCTGAAGAAGGTCTCATGCCCGAAACGTCGATTCTCCTGCTCCTTGGATGCTGCCTGATCTGCTGCGCTTTTCCAGCAACACATTTTCAGCTCTATAGCAAGTGGTCCAGTATAGGATGTTTCCCAATGTAGAATCAAGTCCAGTTTAGGATGAGGCCTAATTTAGGACTTGGCCTAGCCGAAAGGTCGACTCTCCTGCTCCTCGGATGCTGCATGAATGGCTGTGCTTTTCCAGCACCACAGTTTTTGACTGTTTAGAATGAGGCGCATTTGAAGATAAGGTCTAATTTGGGATGTGGCCCAGTACAAAATATTTCCCAGTTGAGGACGTATTGCTGTTTAGACTGAGACACAGTTGAGGATGTGGCCCAGTTCAGAATAAGACCCTTTTTAGGATTTTACTTAGTTTAGGATGTCACCCAGTTTAGGCTGAGACCCAGTTTTAGAATGTGGCAAACTTTATGCTGAATTCTAGTTTAGGATTGGGCCCAGTACAGGATATGACTCAATTTGGGATGATACCCAGTTTAGAATGAGGCCTCGTGTAAGGACTGGCCCAGCTTGGAAGGAGTTGGTGTTTAGGATAAGATTCAGTTAGGATGAGGCCCAGCTTACAATTGGGCGCAATTTATAATGGGGCACAGTTTATGATCTGAACAACAATTGGAATCGGCTCATCTTTAGGTGAGACCCAGTTTGGTACATAGCCCACTATGCTGAGGCCATGTTTGGGATTAGGCCCAATTTAGCATGAGGCTCAGAATGAGATGTGGCCCAGATTAAGGTGAGGCCTACATTGTAATGTGGCCCAATTCAGGGTGAGGCCCAGGTTAGGATTGTGCCTAGTCTAACATATGGCTTATTTAAGGATGTCATCCAGTTTAGAATGAGGCCCCATGTATGATCTGGACCAGTTTTGAATGAGGCCCAGTTTAGAATAAGTTCCAGTTTAGGCTGAGGCCCAGTTTAAAATGGGGCACAATTGACAATGGGGCCCAGTTTATGATCTGAACTACAATAGAAAGAGGCTCATCTTAGGGTGAGACCCAGTTTGGCATGTGTCCTCTATAAGCTGAGGACCAGTTTGGGATGTGGCCCAGTTAAGAGTGAAGCCAACTTAGGATGTGGCCCTTTTAGTGTGAGGCTCAGAATGGGATGTAGCCCAGTTAAAGATGAGGCCCACTTGACAATGTGGTCCATTTTAGATTGAGGCCCAATTTGAGATGTGACGTAGTTTAGTATGAGACCCAGTTTAGGATGTGGTCCAATTTAGGGTGAGGCACAGTTTACAATGTGGCCCAATTTACTATGGGGCCCACTTTATGATCTGAACCACATTAGGGTGACGCTCAACTTAGAGTTAGACCTAGTTTCGCATATAGCTGACATTAGGCTGAGGCCCAGTTAGGGATGTGGCCCAGTTTAGCATGAGGCCAATTTAGGTTATGGCCCAGTTGAAGGTAAGGCCCACATTGTAACGTGGCTCAGTTTAGGATGACGCCCGATTTGGGACGTGTCCCAGTTTATGTATCAGGCCCAGTTTGGGATGTGGCCCAATTTAGGGTGAGGCCAACGTTGTAATGTGGCCCACTTTAGGGTGAGGCCCTGTTTGGTATATGACCCAATTTGGGATTTGGCCCAGTTAGGGTGAGGTCAATTTAGGATGCAGCCTACTTTAGGGTTAGGCTTGGAATGGGATGTGGCCCAGTTTAAGGTGTGGCCCACTTTGGGATTTAACCCAGTTTAGGGTGAGGCCCAGTTTACAATGGGGCCCAATTTACGATGGGGTCCAGTTTATTACCTGAACAACTTTAGGGTAAGGCTAATATTAGGGTGAGACCCAGTTTGGTATGCAGCTGACTTTAGGATGAGGCCCAGTTTGGGATGTGGCCCAGTTTTGGGTGAAGCCAATTTAAGTTATGGCTCAGTTTAAGGTGAGGCTCAGAATGGAATGCGGCCCAGGTTAAGGCGAGGCCCTCTTTGTAGTGTGGCCCAGTTTCGGCAGAGTCCGTGTTTGGAATGTGGCCCAGTTTAAAGTGAGGCCCAATTTAGGATGATGCCCAGCTTTGAATTTGGCCTAGTTTAGAGTGAGGCCCAGTTTGGAATTTGGCCCAGTTTATGGTAATACCCCTTTTAGAATATGGCCCATTTTGGAGTAAGACCTAGTTTGGGATGTGGCCAATTTGGGTGAGCTCCAGTTTGAAATGTGGCACAGTTTAGCATCAGGTCTAGTTTGGAATGTGGTGCAGTTTAGGATGAAGCCCTGTCAAGTGAGAAAAGTGGGTAAATCTCTCTGGAGCAGCTGGGTCCTGACACCAGATCTCCTATCAGTCATGTATCCGACCGAATACTGGAGCAGGTTTAAGGGGCCAAATGGCCTACTCCTATTTTAATTTCTTCTGGTCCTGATGGTCAACATTAAAATCTGGGGAGTTCGAGAATTCCCTCCCTTGGGAAGTGGGATTGGTTGCCTCTGTGCATCGTTGTGTCCCTTGGGACTTGATGAATGGGACAGCATGCAGTATGATATATTGTGTGGTCTCTCCAAAAAGATATGGTGTTCGACACAGAGTATGCACATCAAAGCTCAACGTTTCCGTACCAATGGTCACCATTTTCAAAGGTTCAACTCGTGAAGAGGAGCTCCGATCACTGTTCCTTCGACACTGGTAAGAGCCTCCAGTTTTACTGTCAGCTTTTCTTCGGAGGTGATAAGTATAATCCTCGTAAATGTTGTTCTTATACCAGAAAGCTGTTATAAATCTATTGTTGTACCGACACTTTAGAGTGAACCACTCCCCTTCTTTAATGACACCATCCCTGGGATGAGTTATGACGACCTCTGTGGATTGGCCTGCAGAACAACAATAACAGTCATTTCTAATGAGTAAAACATCAATCGAAACCTTTCACTCTTCATCACAGTTAATGCACTTGCTGTTTCTGCCCGATGCAAAACTACAATCGGTCGATTAATCAATGTTAATTGATTAATTAATCCAAATACTATCCTCCATTATTAGGAACAAGTCAGGAATGTGATTCAATAATCTCCATTTGTTTGGATGGGTTCACTCAACACTCAAGAAGGTCGAAACCATCCGAGGACAAAGCAGCCCCTGCTTGTTAGGAACCACATTCCTGAACATCGATTCCCACCAAAGTCGATGGTCTGTAGCAGCAGTTTGTACCATCTAGGAGATGCACTGCAGAAATTCACCACAGATCCACAGACAGCAACTTCCAAAGCCACAACCAATTCCATTCAGAAGGATAACATGTGAACACCACCGCGTGCTAGTTCCCATCTGACGCACTCACAATCCTAACTTGGAAATACATCAGCCATTGTTTCGTGTTGCTGGGTCAAAATCCTGGAATTACCTTTTTTAGGGTATTGTGGGTCTGCCAATACATGTGTACTGCTCAGGTTAATGAAGCAGCTCACCACCTGCTTCTCATTTGGGCAACTAGGGACGGGGACAATAAATAATGTGCCCAGCCAGCGACGCCCAGGTCCCATACGCAGAAATAATCTTCAATGGGACTCCATCTACACAAGGACAGTGCAGGGGGTCATTCTTATTGATACGGTCATGGACAGATGGATCTGCAGCTGGCATGTTGGTATGGATGAAGTCGGGTTGTTTTTCCCACTTGGTTGGTTCCCACGCCACCTGCTGCAGACCCCATCTAGCAGCTATGCCCTTTAGGACCCAACCAGCTTGGACAGTAGTGCTGCTGCCGAGTCACTGTTGATCCCCCCCTCAGGTTAGATTTTCTGCCCTTGTCATCTTCAGTGCATCCTCTAAAGGTTGTCTAACACGGAGGAATACCGATTCATCACCTGCGGGAGGATGGTACATGGTATTCAGCAGGAGGTTTCCATGACACCTCATATTGTCCAGAGTCAATGTTGAAGACCCGCAGGGTAACTCCCTCCGGACTGTATCCCCCTGTTCAGCTACCTCTGCTGGGTCTGTCCTGCTGTGGGACAAAGCGTATTCAGGGATGGTAATATCGGTGTTTGGGAAACTGTCTGTGAGGTATGATTCAGTGTGTCCGAAGATGACTCTCCCAATTTTCGCACTAGCCTCCACATGTTAATGAGGAGGTCTCTGCAGGGTCGACAAGCTATTTCCTCCATTGTCTATTCTGGTTTCTGGTTTGATGCTGGGTGATGGGTCTAGTTTCATTTCATTGTTGAGACTTTGCAACGATGGATAAAACTGAATGGTTTGCTTGGCCATTCCAAAGGACAGGGATAAACCGCTTCTAGACTCGACATGTTAACGCTACTTCACTCTCCTTGTAGATGCTGCTAGTCCTGCCGAGTTTCTCCAGTATTTTCTGTGTTTATAATTTGTAATGTTAATTCTGTTTCTCTCTCACTCCATAGATGCTGCTAGACCTGCTGAGTTCCTCCAGTACTTTCTGTATTTATACCGTTAAGTCTGTCTCTCTTTCCCGTAGATGCTGCTGGACCTGCTGGGTTTCTGCAGCACTTGCCATGTTTGGAAGCTGTAACGTTAATTTTGTTTCTCTCTCTCTCTCGCTCTTTCACACACACACACACACACACACACACACACACACACACACACACACACACACACACAAAAACTCTCTCTCTCTCGTAGCCCCCCACTCCCCATCTCTTTCCCAACAGATCTGCTAGAATGTTGAAACAT
Source organism: Chiloscyllium plagiosum (assembly GCF_004010195.1). Taxonomy (NCBI): domain Eukaryota; kingdom Metazoa; phylum Chordata; class Chondrichthyes; order Orectolobiformes; family Hemiscylliidae; genus Chiloscyllium; species Chiloscyllium plagiosum. The sequence continues at coordinate 2,527,933 of NC_057759.1, forward strand.
GGCATTTTTACTTTCCTGTCCTGATTAATTCGAGACAAGAAACTTCAAACAGAATCCGTTCATTCCCCAGGAACAGTGCTGCCAAGTGTATATCAGCAAAGAGTCCCAACTTCCTAAAGTGACCAGGATCTATTAAATGAATTATTCTACCAGGGCAAAGGGTATCAATGTTAATGAGATCCACCTTCGCAGTATTGGTTGCTACAAAATACAGCTTTCTATCAACTTTGGATGTTTATAAAGGAACATGTGATTGGAACATTGCTGTCTGTTACACATATGGCAAATTCACCACAGTCTTACAAGATCATTGGGCTCCTCTCTCAATACTGGGTGATGGTTTAACTTGAGGGTCACCACTCCTCAGGCGAGGGGAGAGGTTGAGAAGGAGAGTGCTTCACGGTTACCTCAGCTGCCATGGGAACTGACCTCATGTTGTTGGCATTTCAGTGTATTACAAAGCAGCGTTCCAAGGGAGTTCTCCGCCCCCAACCCTCCATTGGGGCGGTAATGGGAGGAGTTCTGGAGCAGGGTGTAATTACAATTTAAATAACTTTAATCCACATCCAACCCCAAATTCACTGGAGACAAATAAATTGATTTATTCCAGAGATTTATTTTAAGAAGTGTGATTGAGCAGTTTATGCCGATACTCTCTGGAGTTTAGAGGAATGAAAGGAGATCTAACTTAGGGATATAGGAAAGTAAAAGGGGGGTGGGGTTGACAAAGGAGATGGATAGAGGATGTTTCCTCATGTGGGACTATATAGAACGAGACATTATCAATTCAGTAAAAGAGGAAGGCGCAGATTGAGTACAGAGATGGGAAGAAACGGATTCTGTCAAAGGGCGTGTGTGCATCTGTGGGACTATTGCAACCACCCCCGTCCCCACGGTCCCATGGAGAGGGGTTTTCGGGAAACTGGCTAAACTGAAGGAGGAAATAGACAGACGTTCAATCACTGGCAGGTTAAAGGAAGCGAGGACAGAAAAAAGGCGTTGAGGTCCAGATGGCATCAGCTGCGATTGCATGGAATGGGAGAACAGGCTCCAAAGGGGCTGAACATAATCTCCTGCTTCTAGCCCTTATGTATTTATGACGTACAATGCACAACAGAGTAGAATTTGCACACTGCAGGAGTACCGAGGGACAATGCCAATAGTAAACACAATCAATCCCTAACACTGAGGATCCGTACAGAGCAGAAACAAGCCATTCGGCCCATCAAGTCAACACCAACCCTCTGAAAAGACCCCCCTACCCTATCCCTGTAACTCTGCATTTCCCACAGCTAATTCACCTAACCTACACATCCCTGGACATAATGATAATTTCCCATGGCCAACCCGCCTAGTCTGCACATTTTAGACTGTTGGAGGAAACCCAGTTAGACACAGGGAGAATGTGCCAATTGCACATAGACCACAATCCGAGGCTGGAATTGAACCCGGGTTCCTGGCACTGTGAATCAGCAGTTTTAATCACTGAAGAACCGTGCCACACCCTGAGTCTGATCTGCTATTCAACAGCTGATCTGCAGCCTAACTCCACAAACCTACCGTTGGACCCTAGCCCGTTAATACCTGAGGAAACACAATCTCTCAGATTGAAAACTAACACCTGGTCCCAGCCTCCACTGTGGCTTGTGAGTGAGAGTTCAAACATCTCCTGACCTTTGTGTGCAAATCGTGAAATGTAACATTATCAACATACCGTATGCCACCAGATACGAAATGTTTCTTACTGTTAAAAGAAAAGAGAGAGAATTTAGCGTCACGTCTACAAATGTTCGTATTTTCAATTGTAAACTCTGTGAGATGATGCACACGCCCATGCGATCAAGAGTCCTTTGCTTAAAGAGGAATCAGCTGTTGGCCACAGGATTTGAGCAGGATTTCTGTTTGTTAAAGGGGTAAACCGTTTCTTTTTACCCTGAGTTTGTACGTTTGCGTGAGAAGCACTGTAGGCTGTGAGAAAATGATGAGTTATATTTCAGGGACACGAAATATTGAATGGAAATGTCTATTAAATCTGCTCAGATCGATAACTCAGGGCATGCCACAGTAGACTCATAGAGTCATTCAGCACGGATACAAGCCCTTCGACCCAACTCGACCATTGTCAACAGGTTTTCCACAATAAATTAAACCAGCCCCACTTGCCTTCAATTTAGCCCATATTCCTCTAAACCTTTCCAATCCATGTCCCTGTCCAAATATATTTTAAATGTTTTAATTGTACATATTTCTACCACTTCCTCTGGCATTTTGTTCCAAATACACTTCCTGTTTGAAAAAGATCCCCCTCAGGTCCCTTTTAAATCGTTCCCCTCTCACCCTAAAGCTATGCCCTCTAGTTTTGGATAAGGACAAGATAGAAGTCTGGGTAACAGTACGTAATATGGAATGCCCACTTTAATACAATAGTGTCTCACAGTACATGAAAAGCCCTTTGAACCAAACAATCTGTACCCAAAAATACTAAAGAATGTTCCCATTCAACGGGTGAGGGTGAACTGAAACAGAGAGTCACAGTCTAAAGGAGACTGAGATGGGGAGAAATGTCCTCACCCAGAGAGAGGGACCCCTGTGGGATTCCCTACCACAGAAAACAGTCAGGGGCAGAACACAGAAGTGCCCCCATCTCTCTATCTCCCTTGTCATCATCCGTTTCTCTCCTTCAATACTGCCCCTCATTTCTCTCTCTCCCTCATTTATATCCCTATCTCTCTCACTCTCTCTCCCTCAATTCTACCATGATCTCTCTCTCTCCTTGAATTCGATGGAGTCAATGCTCCCTCACTCTCCCCTTTAATCCTGCCCCCACCTTGTCTCTTCCTCAAATCTACCCCATCTCTCTGTCGCTGTCTCGTTCACTTCTACATCATCCCTCACTCTCTCTCCCTCAAATTAACCCCATCTTTCTTTTTCTCCCTCAATCCTGCCCCATTTCTCTTTCTTTCCCTTTCCTTCAATCCTGCCCTTCCCATTCTTTCTGTCTATCTCATTCAACCCACCCTCCTCTCTGACAGGAATTATAACTACAAGCTCAAATACACAAAATAATTTGAATAATTTTAGCTCCTCCAAACAGCATGGCTCTGACATCTCCCTAATCCTAGTGGCAAATTCACATGATGTTTCATTTATATATAAAGCTGTAACAACCACTTACAAAACATGAGCAGGCAAAATTCCTTCACATACGTCATCATGTGGAATCCAAACGCAGAGGCCTTCCCTCTTTCTCTGGGAGGGTAAATACTTCAGGGGGCAATTAATTTCTCCACCAGCCTTCCTAAGAAAGGAACATAAATAGGTTTCTGGCTTCATTGAGCAGGGAATGAGACCGCTCAGTCTATCCACCAGTGGTGGATACTTGTAGTCTGTGACTATCCATCTCCCTGAGTGTGTTACAAACTGTTACTCCACACCGTCCCTTTTATTTCCACAATTTTCTCTCTTTACCTGTGGCAAGGAAAAGGAGCTCAGCAAACAGAGAATTATGCGGCATGGGAACAGGGCCTTCTGCCCATATCATCCATGCCAACCAGGTTATTCAAACTTGTCCCATTTGCTTGTGATTGGCCCCTATCCTGCTAAATCTTTCCAATCAAATCCAATCCAGCACCAATGTCTTTTAAATGTTGTAATTGTACCCATCTCCATAGCTTCCCCTGGCATTTTATTCCATATGTGCAATCAGTTATGAGAAAGATTTGCCCCTCAGATCCCGTAAACTTTTTCACCTCTCAACTTAAACCTATGCTCTCTAGTTTTGAACTCACCTGCCCTGAGGTAAAAACTTTGGCTATTCACCCTATCCAGGCACCTCATGACCTTCGAAACTTTTATGACGTTATTCTTCAGGCTCCCATGCTTCAGGGTTAAGACATCCCAGCCTATCCAACGTCTCCTGATAATCCAATCCTCCAGTCATTGTTAATCGTTTCTGTACCCCTTCTAGTTTAACAACATCCTTCCCGTAGCATCTCCGGCATTGCTATTTCATTCATTAGAGGAATTCTCACCAGAGTTGATCTCTCAATCGATTCTTCAATTAGAGTGAATTGCCTTCAGTTTTCCTTTCCCTTTTCTCTCTCATTAAAACAGCCAGACAAATATGTCCAGCCGGTGCACAGTTTATCCAAAATGTAGATGAACTACGAGGGATTGAACAACACCGCCCACTACTCCCCCACCAGGCCTTTCCCACCACAGGAACCAGGAAGACAACCCTAAGGGGGAGATCTGGTTCTGGCTTCCGCAGATCGGTCTGCAGCTCTGAATCTTCAGCTGTAGGCTGAAAGGGAAACTCTAGCGGTGTCTGTGGGATAACGTTGGGTTTGAGAGAACAAGAAAATATATTAACCACAAGTAGACAAGTATAATGGACTGTCTGCAACTGAAACACACAAAAAAAGGAACTAAGCTTCACCAGTTAACACAGCGTGCTTATTATCTGACAGAAACACTTGCCAGCAACGCAAAAGGATTGATGTGGAATCAACATACTCAAAAATGTAATTATCTTTCTCTCTCTCTTCACAGAGACTGCCAGAACTGTTGAATTTCTGCGGCATTTTCTGTGTCTATAAACTGTAACATTAACTCTCTCCCTCTCTCTCCACACAGATGCTGCCAGATCTGCTGACTTCCTCCAGCATTTTGTGTTTATAACCTGTAATATTAACTCTGTTTCCCTCTCCCTCTCTCGCTCTTTCTTTCTCTCTCTCTCTTTCTCTCGCTTTACAAATGCTGCCAGATCTGCTGATATCCTGCAGCATTTTGCGTTTATAATCTGTAATATTAACTCTATTTCCCGCGCTCTCCCTCTCTCTCGCTCTTTCTCCCCCACTCTCTTTCTGTCTCTCTCTCTCTCTCGCTCTCTCTCTCTCACTCTACAGATGCTGCCAGATCTGTTGACATCCTCCAGCATTTTGCGTTTATAATCTTTAAAATTAACTCTGTTTCTCTGTCTCTGTCTCTCTGTCTCTTGCTCGCTCGCTTTCTCTCGCTGTCTCTCTCTCCCTCTCTCTCTCTACAAATGCTGCCAGATCTGATGAGTTTCTCTGGTACTCTCTGTGTTATTTTCAGATCTCCAGCGTCTTGCACTATGTAGCTTTTGAAACCGGAAAAAAAATGTATTAGTTGTATCAGACGGCAGTGACACCACTCCTGGTGAAAGTGTGCCTGCTGCTGTTCAAGAGAAGAGGAAAGACGGAGGCTGACACACTTCAAAATAACTTTGCAACGCTCTGTCAGAAACATGAGATTATGTGGCTGCAGTTTATGTGGAAGAGATCCATATGACCATAGGATTAGGAGTAGACCATTCAGCCCATCGAGTCTGTTTTGCCATTCAAAGAGACTGGGGCTGATCTGATCATCCTCAACTCCATTTTGTTTACCTTTCCTCTACAACCTTGTGTTTCCTTTCCGATTTAAAAATCTCTCTAACTCAGTCTTGACTATCCTGAAAAACCTAGCGTTGACAGCCCTCTATTGTAAAAAGTTCTACAGATTCACTCCCATCGGAGAGAAGAAATTCCTCCTCATGTCCGTCTTCAATGATTCTGACATGACATCCCTCTGGGCCCATGCTCTCCCACACAAGGTGAACCAACATCTGTCCACATCTCCCCTGGCAAAGCCCTCGAAGAATCTTCAATAAGGTCATCTCTCGTTCTTCTGAACTCCAATAAGGACAGGCACAACCTACCCAGCCTCTCCCTCGTCAGGCAGTCCCTCCATACCAGGGATCAGCTGAGTAACCTTCTCTGTACTGCGTCTAATGTCCAGTCTATTTTTTAAATAAGAATCCCCAAAACTATTCACAATCTACCAGCTGTAGTCTGACTAGTTCCTTGTATAGTTTTTTTTTAAGCAAAACGTCCGAAAACACCATTTCTTTTTAAATAAATGCTGTTTGCCTTCCCTACGAACTGACTAACTTTGATGCTATTTTTTGTGACTCACCAACAATGAATTCCCGATCCCTCTAATAAGGAAATTCTCCGTGGGAATGTTTTTCAACCTTCTCTGAAGTGGCTTCAGCCTCTGGAATCCAAGCAACACTTCGATCGCAAGGACTAATTTTCTCAATAGCTTGAGGAGTTCAGAGAATTTCTGTATCTTGCGAAGTGTAGTTGGTGTTTTAGAAGTGGTTCCTCATGTACCAGAACATCGGACAGAGTTGCAACACGTCATGGCGTGATTGGAGATCCCCAGTGGGTAGATCTTATGTTGATCCTATTCAGAGATTGACATGCACTCCCTGAAGAACAAGAAAATCTAATTGCCTCCCTCTGTAAAATTAGCTGTCACTACAAATCTGCATTATTTGTCCGCTCTTTCTGTCCCTAATCTGTCTTAGCCTCAATTTAATTCTGTTTTTATATTTATATTTAAAACAAACATTTGTTCTTCCCCTTTCTTTTGACTTTTTAAAAAAAATTGCTGATCTGTTCACTAACTTTATTTGCAACTTATCAATTTGGCTGTTACTTTAACCCTCTGTTTTCTGTCCTGGGCAGTTTAACTATTGACTGCACAGCGAGTCAATTTTTCACAGAATTCCGAGATTTCCCCTCATTCGCAGTGTTTATATCTTAAGCTGGATTGCCTCAGATATAGGGCAGGAATGGCTTTGTGAATTAATAGGACCTGTGTGAGAGAGAACATGTGTGAGAACAAAGTGGATGAGAGTAACTGTGTGTGTGTGCATATGTGTGAGAGAGAAAATGTAGATGAGAGGGAGAGTGTGTGTGTGTCTGTGTGTGTGAGAGAGAGAGTGACAGAGTGATTTTGTGGCAGAGTGTGTGTGAAACAGTGTGTGTGTGTGTGAGAGAGAGTGTGTGTAACTGTGTGTGTGAGTGAGATAATGAGATACAGTATGTGTTTCAGAATGTTTGTGTGCATGTGGCTGTGAGAGAGTGCGTGAGACAGAGAGGGTATGTGTGTGAGAGTGTATGAGACAGAGTGTGTATGTCAGAAAAGGTGTGTGTGAGACAGAACGAGTGAGAGAGCGAATTCTTGTGAGACTTTGTGTGTGAGTGTGTGTGAGAGAGTGAGAGACAACTTGTGAGACAGCTTGCGTCTGTGTGAGAGTGTGTGCGAGATAGAGTCTGTGTGTGACACAGAGTGTGTGACAGAGTAGAGACATAGAGTTGTAGATGTTTACAGCATGCAAACAGGCTGTCCGGCCCAACTTACCAATGCTGTCCAGTTTTCACAAGTTAAACTAGCCCCATGTGACTTTGCTTGACAAAACCGTATTCGCTTTCAGCGTTACCACGGAGGGCCTGTTCCAGACTCTCAGTACCGTTTGTGTGAAAAAATTGCGCCATTACATTCTTTTGTATTTCTCCCCTCTCACCTTGAAGGAACCCTGATCACATTGAAGAAGGATTTAGATGTTAATTGTGATGCCAAGGCTATGGGCCACGTGCTGGGAAAAGAGGAGAAGATAATAGTGACGTAGCTGCTTTTGATCAGCTCAGACTCAATGGGCCAATGGGACTTTTTTCTGTGTTGCAGACTTCTACAACTCCCTGCATTGACTCTTAACTGTCATCTGGGGCAATTAGGGATGCGAGTGATAAATGCTAACCCAGTCAGTGATGCCCATGTCCCATGAGTGAATGTAAAAAATGTTCATCTTCCTTTAATATGCAGCGAGTTGAGCTGATGTCCACATTCTCGGGATTGCGAAGGATTTGGCCTTTGAAGTAATGGAGACAGAAGAGCACAGAAAGAGGAACTTCAGCCCATTGCGTCTGTGCTGGATAATTTTGAGTGACAGTTCAATCTTGACTGATTGATCGCTGCTTCAATCCATCTGGGTGAGCTCCAATTGTAATCAATGGCTTGCTATGAAATATGTCACTGATAGCCGGGCAAATCTGAACTCTAAAGGCAACGTGTGATATGAGGCAGCTTGGTGTGGAAATGTTGGTGGGTCATTGCACCAATGTGCTCCCCACTCACGGGTTAACCCTGTGGGTGTTGGGTGTGTGTGCACTCTAACCAGTCTGTGTTGTATGGGGCTTTTCAACGGATATCCCACATTGTCTCCATCACAGTCACAATGCTGTGGTGAAGCGTAACAGGAGTGTTGCTTCTGTGTAAACTTATCTTGCCTGGCCGCAACAAATCAGAGACACATCACAAATAGGAGCAGGGATAAGCTCTTCCAGCCTGCTCCCCCATTCAACAGGATCGTGGCTGATCATTCAATTCCGTCCCCGGTGTCTCCCACTATCTCCCCCTATACCCGTTATCCACATCCCCAGTAACACGATGGGCCGAATGGTCACTTCTATGTTGTGCCATTCTATGATTCGAATATGTTCTTTCAGTTCTGAAGAAGGGTCACTTGACTGATTCTTTTTCTCTTTCTATCTTTCCCCACAGATGATGCCTGAGTTTCTTCAGCATATTCTGTTTTGTCTGAACTCTAAGCAACCCCTTCCAGAGCAACATTTTTCAATGTTTTGGCCTCAATCTCTTTCCGTGGCAGAGAATTCATCGCTCTCATGCACTCCTTTTCTTTCACACACACATGCAGTCGCTCTGTCTCACATACATACACTCTCTCTTACATATACATACATCCTTTCTCACCACACACATGCACTCTCTGTCACACACGCACTTTGTCACTCTAACACACGCTCGCTCGCTCTGTCTCTCACACACACTCTCACTCTCTCTCGCACACTCATACCCACTCTCTCTCACACAAACATACACTCTCTCTCCCTCACACGCATTCACTCTCTCACAAACTGTCTCACACATACATCCCCTCTCACACATATGTATTCTCCCTCTCACACCCCAGCACTCTCTCACACACATGCACACGCGCTCTCTCACACACATGCACTCTTTCTCTCACACACATTCAGTCTCCCCTCATGCACACACGCACTCACTCTTTCACACATACAAGCACTCTCCGTCACACACACACACACA